>NC_079148.1:138738631-138839678 GCF_945859685.1 Eupeodes corollae | reverse complement strand
GGAAAATTCTTTTGACCATCTCTCAATAAAACCGAGAGATCTATAAGGTTTATTTATAATTTGGTCAAAATGGGAATGGAAATTCTGGTGTTTGTAACACATAATACCAAGATCTCTAATAGAATCGACTACGTTGACGGCGTCATTAAGGAAGTAATATACTGTATGAGATGGGATTTGTTTGCGCGAAAAGGTCATTTTTTTACATTTACCTACATTTATCTCTAGGAAATTATGCATGCACCAAACAAAAAAGATATTAAGATAATCTTAAAAATTTTCTTATCATCCGCAAACATTAGGATATCTGAATTTTTTAATTTAAGACAGACATCAGATAAGACGAAGAGAAGGGGGCCAAGGTGACTATCTTGTGGGACTCCAGAAGTTGCATGTATCAGACTGGAGACTGAGTTACGGAAAAGGACTCTATAAGTTCTATTCGCAAGATAGGAGCTTATCCAGTTTATAAATATAGATGGAAAGCCTAGAGCTCTTAGTTTCAGATAAATTATGTTATGGGATATTTTATCAAAGGCTTTGCTGTAATCAGTGTATACAACATCAACTTCTTTGCCATTCTCAAGGGCTGACAAAACTTTGGATATAAGTTAGTCGTAGTGGATCTATCTTTAAGAAAACAATGTTGAGCGGGGGAGAATAAAGGCTTGCAATAGAAATAAAGGGAATCATTAACTAAGCTTTCAAAAATTTTGGGAATGCATGAAAGTTTAGAAATAGGTCTATAATTGTTAATTTCAGTTTTATTGCCTTTTTTATGAATGGAAAATATGAATGAATCTTTCCATATATGAGGAAACACAACTTGGGAAAGAAAGAGTTCAAAGAGTGCAGTTAAAGGCTTTGACAGAGAATGCATACATTTTTTAGGACAACTGATGGGACTCCATCTGGACCAGGGCAAAAGTTTTCTTTGAGGCTTACGATTTTGGCAAGTACCATTTTTTCAGTTATTCTAAACGATGAAGAGAGGTTTGAGTGCAACCATCTAAATAACTAAAGTATTGTGGATCAGGATCATGCAGATGTTCAGTATACGATTTGCTAAAGTAATTAGCAAGTAAATTTGACATGGTTTTTGGATTAGTGGAGATTATGTTGGAGAAACTCATTGAAGGTGAAAACCCATCAGATTTTCGTTTGACATTTATAAACTTGAAAAATTTCCTTGCATCATAAAGAAGGTTATTTTCCATTGGGTTAAGGTATTGGTTATAAAGAGATTCCCTTAATTCAGAGAAAGAATTATAGGCGAGAATATAGTTGTTGTGACCAGTATCAGATTGCAATGTAAAAAGATCTTCCAAAGCATTGTTACGGGTATTTCTAAGGCTACGGAGCTCTCTGTTGTACCAAGGGGGAGCAGAGGTGAAATCTCTGAGAACGGTACTGATTCTTTAATACAGTACGAAAGAATCAAATAAAACTGTTAAGTGGAGGGATCTTAGTTCAAAGTCGGCTAAGCTAAGAAGATTGTTAAGTTTGGAGAAATCAGCCCTACGAAAATCATAACAGTAATTCTTCTTTTCAAAAAAGTTTTTTTTTCAAATTCAATGGGGAAGGAGAGATTAAGGGGAGGATGATAGCGATCCAAGGTTGAGAGAAGGTGAGGACTCGCGGAGACAACACAGTTATCGCAATCAGATGAGAATATGAGATCGAGGTGTCTCCACATAAAGTTTGCTACTCCATTTAGTTGAAAAAAACCACAAATAGAAAGACGATCAATAAACAGCGATTCAGATTCAGAAGAGATGTTAGTTGGAAAGAAGGATGTCTGATCATCTGAGGTGGACCAATTGAGATGTGGAAGATTAAAGTTTCCAAGAACAATGATCAAATCATTAGGTTGCACTAGTTCAAGCAGATAATCAATGGCATTAACAGCGGCTTGGTATGCTTTAATTTGTTGGGCTGGTCGAATGTAACAACAAAACACAAAAAGACAAAACTTATTGAGTGTAACCTTAGCTGATACACCTTCAAATTCTATTGAAGTGGGAATACGGAGTAATGAACTTTCAAAATTACTAGTGATATCTAAAATCACACCACGACCGTTTGTATTACTCACATATTCTACGACATCCATTCGATAGATGGAATAGTCGTTAGTGAAGAGTTCAGTACTAAGGATATCAGGTATGGGGTTGGTTTCGGTAAGGGCAAAGATTTCATAAGGAAGGTTTTGGGAGGTATTAAAGACGAATCCCATCCGTCTTTTCGAAGACTTATGTGATTCCATGTCGCCCTATGAAAAGGCGCGTTTGGATCAGGAATTGAAGATCAAGGAATGAGAAATGAGCTCCTTACTTTGGAAGAGAAGGATGAGAAAAATTTCCAAGGTAACGCTCTCCTCCCTCGTTTGGTGCGTATTGTTGTCCTCGATGAATCACGCATGAAGCTCGATTACGTGGTGGGTTTGAAAATCGAAGGTTTCTTGGAACGTCGTTTCCAGACCCAGGACTTCAATTTGGGATTGACCAAGTTCATCCATCACGCTCGTGTCTTGATCCGTCAAAGACATATCCGTGTCCGCAAACAAGTCGTCAACTTCGTTTGGACTCACAGACAAACATAAATTCTCCCTGAAATCGACCTTCGGTGGTGGCCATCCAGGTCACGTGAAGAGGAAGAACATGAAGAGGAACCAATGAGGTGCCACACCAGCTGAAGAAGAAGAAGATTAAGCTATTCGATTCTTCTCGGGGAAGTTAGGAGATTCCTAAACAAGTTCTTTTGTATATCCGCTAGTTAAAGGATGATAAAAGTTTTAAATCATAAAGAAAATAAATTATGTAGCGCAACAGTCCGCTGAGAACTAGGGCCTAATGACTTACAACTATCAATCATTCCGTGTGCGAGTAATGTTGTCAGGAATAGAGGGGACCTACAGTTATATTTTTATTTTTTAGTTGGTGTCCCTGCAACTTACTTAAGTCTCTTGGACTTAACGTATTGAACGCTGAACTTTGAAATTGGTCGGAGATGATGTAATTGCTAAATCTTTTACATAGCTTCGGTCGTAAAGTTTCTTGTCTTACACCATTCTTATAGTTATTTTAACGGATTATGCCCTGAAGACCCAGTTATATTCCTTCCCATAAACAATTGATGTGTAATGCTTGCACCTACAGACATTTTTATCAGCATACACTCTATCTCAATTCTTTTAACGGACAATAAAAGTGATTCGTTCCTTAGCCGTACTACGCGAATGTGGAATCATTACAAAAATCTCTCTTATATTTAAAAGTAGCATGAAACTTCAACGAGTCTGTTTAAAAATTGTACTTTTATTTTTTTTTAAATCGTCGGATCATTTAATTTAAAATTATTTTTCTAAATTCTGTAAAATATAATGTTACTTTTTAAATTTCAAATATTACTTGTAATTGAAAAAATATATTTTATTCGGAACTTTCATTATTTCGCAACTCTGACCTATTCCAAACCCAAAAACATGCCACTTGTAACTTCATTGTTTCGTATACTTCCGTAAAAATTGTTTAAAAAACGTAAAATTTTAAACGACGAACACAATTTTAAACTGTTTTTAGTAAGCTTACGATGGTTCTGTTAGTTTAAGACAGTTTAAGCCTATTTCTTTCAAGAAATTTAAGTAGTTAGCTGCTTTTGACGTTTCGAATTAATCCCTAATCCCCAGATTTGTTTGTTTTTTTTTGCATTTTGTTCACGAACTGTCTCTGTTTGAACATGTTCACATACTTAAATATATAGCCTTTAAGAACAAGCTGTTTAAGTTTTTCTCCAAACTGCTTGAAACTTAGTCTTTTCTGTAAGGAAGCGTTTCCCAACATAAAAACGACTTAAGATAGTTTAACAATATTTAACCTATATGTGAATTATAAACAACAACTACAAGTACATTGGCCAGTTACCTGTTATAAAAAAAAAACTTATAAATAACTTGTTTCATACCTAAAAATTAATTTGCCCTATAATTTAAAAAAAAAACTAAAAAAAGTAACGACATTCAATAATGATTGACGTCTATAATTTCGTTTATGTCTACGTCGACATTTAGTTCAAAGCTAAAACAAATGTTCCCCATTCACAATTTAAATAAATTGATTTCAAAGACAAATTGTTTCTATTTTTCAAAATTGTTTTCACAAACACATGGTATGCATTTATTATACCTATTAACGTTTATAAAGGGACAAAACCATGATATATTGATTTAAATTTATTTCTTTTTTAATATTAAAATACATCAAATGGGTAAAATAAACACAAACAAAAAGCTCCTTTAGCCAAGAAGTGACCATGACCTTATTCGTTTAAAATATCCTAATATTTTTGTCAAATTAGGTACTCAAAAGCTTATGTTAATTTTGATAAAAAAAATATTCTAATATAAAAGGAAACATAAAAACTTTCATTGAGTTTATTTTAGAACTGAATAAGAAAAGCAACAAAAAATAAAAGAAGAAAATAATAATTGATGTGACACTTCTTATAGAATGACCCTTTTCACGCTTCAATTCTTTTGCTTAAGCATCCAAATTCCTGCTACTTTGGATCGAAAGAGAATAAGATTTTTGTTTTGTTAAAGATTTTACATAATCTGGAGACTTATTTTCTAAAAATGCTCACAATATGCGGTCTTAGAAAACATTACACATTTATTTGAATAAATTTAACTTTGTCAATAGAATACGGATAGGAAACATTTCCTTTAAGAATAATTATGAAATTGATAATTAAGAAGATTCATTCGATACTTGTTTTAGAAGGAAGCTAATTTAATATTTTTGTATTTATAGAAAGATATTAAAAATCAAGTATTAAATTAATGTAAATTTTCAAATTAGTTTTTAAATTTCAGTATGAATAATAAACTTGGACATTTCAACTGTCAAAGTAGAAGTGTAAATTTTGTAAAGCTCCTCGTATTAAAGTGTACAAGTTAATTTCAAACTTATACCATTTTTGAATACGCGTTGTAAAAATATATTCGAAAATATAGAAGGATTGCTTGAGATCATTGACAAATTAAGTTTTCAAAGGATTTTTTCGGCTTTCAATCTAGAATGCAAACTGCGGCACTAATCATTTCTTAGCAAATGAACCGCAATCACAACATAACCGAAATTTCACCAGAACACAACACCACTAACAAAAAAGCTCTATGAACACAACAATGGGAGTAGGAAATTTATCTGTTGCCGATCTAAAAATCCTTTTTAATGAAACACTGGATGATAAGCTTAAAGTTCTAGTCACAAAAAAATGATTTATTATCACTTTCAAATGAGTTAACTTCCATGAAAGCATTCAACACCCAACTCACTAAACAACTAACCGTCATGTCAGAGAGATGTGAACTTCTAGAAACTCAATTGGAAATACTGTCTCGCAAAGCAAACAAAAAATCTATTGTGGTTCACCTTCCTTTAGGACCACAAACCAATGCAATCAAATTTGCTAAACAGACTTGCGACGGGCTTCTGATGGTAAAAGAAGGTGAAGAACTGCAAGTTAAAAGTAGCCGGCAAATAAAAAACAACAACACTCAACGCTGCACTGTCAGCATGGAACTTACTTCATCGAAGGACGCCGAAATAATGATAGCGTCCGCGCACAAACTAAAAGGCTCTGGAATAAGTATATTTCGCGAGCAATCACTAATATTCAGAAAAAATCGACAATATTTGGTTTCTACTAAAAACAAACTGCTGCAAATTAACCCGAAAGTGAAAATTTTAATCAATGGAGATAGAAATTGTTTACATCCGCGAACGGTTTTTAATGAGCATAGAAAATCTAAAGACGAAATTTTTAATCGTAGTGGATGGAATTTAGCAGAAATGTTTGAGTTTTTTGGACTTTTCGTACTAAACAGGTCTTCTAAAAGTGATGCTTGTGGTGCATTTACGTTTTTAAGTTGACAAGTTCAATCTGTTATTGATTTCACGGCTATTTCTGGAAACTTGTTTTATGTTATAGAGGATTTTGAAGTTGCTCTGGCCAACTTTTTTGCACATTTCCCAATAGTCGTTAAATTACATTTTCCTGATGTAACTCAACTTCCGAATCCTACTAGCTTTGATAAACTTAAATGGTCTGATTACAATGCACTTCGCTATGAAAGACTTTTGAACCTTAATTTGCACTCGCTTCTTCAGCATCCAGTCTCTATTGAAGAGACCTGCGGTAGAATATCTGAAGTCATTAAACTTTCGGCCCCTTTTCCCCAAAAGAGCTCTCATACGTTTGTATATGCTGATAAATGGTTTGATAATGACTGCAGAAATCTACGAAAAAAATCCTTTGTTTATTTAAAACTTTTTAGAATAACAACTCCCAATTTTTTAAAAATAAGTACGTAGAATGTAATAGAGATTATAAAAAATTATGTCTATCTAAAAAGAGAGATTATCAAAAAAAATGGCCAATGAACTAGAACAATGCACTAACTCCAAATCCTTCTCTCAAATTGTAAACGAGCTGGGTGGGCGTAATCAGGGTATGAAGTACTCTCTAAATGCTGAGACGCTAGCAGATTATTTTAATACTCTGCTCTCAGCTGACAAAGACCTTCATACCTTCGATTACGCGCTACATAACTCTGTAGTAAATGAGCTGGATTCTGAGATATTGCTTGTGGAATTAGAAGTTACGCTCTTAAAAATGATAAATTATAAAACACCAGGTACGGACGGTATACCAGTGGAATTCTACAAAAACAGCACTTTTGAATTGATTGTATGACGACGCTATCGTTCCACCTAGTTTAAAGAAATCCGTTATTTTTTGCAATTTTTAAGAAAAGTTATGCAAATACGCATGAAAATTATAGGGGTATTTCGGTATTAAATACAATTCTTTCAGCCATTCTGAATGGAAGACTTATTAAATGGATTGAAAGTAGTAATCGTTTGAGTATTTTTCAAGCCGGTTTCCGGCCAGGTTATTCTACAATGGACCATGTTTTCGCTATCTCCAGTATCGCTATAGAAAGTTTATTTAACGGAAGAAGAAACTATACACTTGATTTGTTGATTTTAAAGCTTCTTTTGACAAAGTCAACAGACAGGCTTTAATTTATAAAATGTCCTGCATAGGTGTATCTCGCAAATTTTTATTAATGTACGAAAATCGAATTTTTGCATCAAATGCAAGGGTTTGGGATAGTTATGATTTCTCGAATAGTTTCGAAACAACTGCCGGTGTGCCGCAAGGTTGTATTTTGAGCCCTTCACTGTTTTCTCTCTTCATTGATGATATTTGTGATCATCTTCCTGGTGGAGTCTTTTTTGGTAACAACATTGTCAAAATTTTATTATATGCCGACGATTTGGTTATGTTTGCCGACAATCCAGTTTCGCTACAGATGCAAATTAACCGACTTTGCTTATTTTGTGAGACTTGCGGTCTGCAAATAAATGTACAAAAAAACAAAAATTATGATTTTTGAAGGAAGGCAAACAAGAAGACGCTCTGATGAAAAGTGGTCGCTCAATAACACCGTTATCGAAATAGTCCAGGAATTTAAATACTTGGGTGTTCTTGTTGCCCACAATTTAGATTTCGCTAAACATGCAAAAATCAAAAATAAAGAAGCCAAGTTGGCACTAAATTTGATGTGGATAATATTGAAAAAACTGCTGCAATCTAATGCATCTCCGTTTAAAGACTGGAACCAACTCCCAACAGAATCTTCCCTCAACCTTTCGGAAACCAATGTTGACTACTGGCAAGCGCATTTCTTAGGTGTTATTGCTAAGTTTGGCCAAAAGTTGCATGGAGAAATCTTTTTAGTGCAACTTCCTCAGCATCTAGAAACGTCTATTGAAACTTAAATCATCAATTGAATTCAGACATGAACTACTTCAGAAATGATTACTCAGTGTCGAAATCTTAAACTTAAACTTTATACCACACCGAAGTGATTTGCCGCAGCTATGTGATCTGTGCAACAGAAGAGAAATCGAAGATATCTACCATTTTTTTTTAGCTATTTGCCCAATTTTACAAGCAATCCGTAGATTACACTTTCGAAAAAGTATTTTAACAATGCAAGAATTTTACGAAATCCTAAATGAGGCACTAGGTTGGCTAAACGTATTCTAATTTTGTCGACAGCCTCTTAACTACCGGAACAGTTTAACTTATTAAATTATTTTTTAGCCTTTCTCATTTTATGTTGCAAATCATACAAAAATGTCTTTTTTGTGTTTCAGATCACGTACAAATTGTCAAAACTTTACTTTGAGTAAAGCCTCCTATTCAAAAAACTGTATTATTTTTATAAATTGTAATTTTGTGTTTCAAATCACGTAAAAATTGTTCAAATTATTCTAATATTTTTATTTAAATAATGTTACATTTTCGCTTTAATTTATATATTTTTTTATCACTTACGAAATGTCAATTCAGGCAGACCGCAGTCTATGCCATGTCCTTATTCTTAGGCAATTGTATGGTTTTGTTTTTTTTTTTTAAATAAAGAATTTATCTATCTAACTATATATCTAATAAACTTTCTTGAAATTTGAGCCATCTCTGGAAACAATGAAGAATTGAAGAAAACAACGACTTCAAGATTTATTTTTTGCTGATTGGAAGCTGCAAATCATGAACGGAGATTCAGATATCATCCAACAAAAACACGAGGAAGAGCAAGTGGAGGACGTTTCCTAGGATTTAAGAAAAAAACTAAATGCAAGCTGCGTCTTCAAAACATACTCGTACATTGATATTTCGTTTATAGAATTCAAAACTTACAACATCCGTTTTACGAAACTACCGATGTATTTGAATTGTAACAAAATTCAACAAATACATTTAATGGTATAAATGCATCAAACGTGATGCTAATTGGAGATTTGAATGCGAGAGTTGGAACGCAAGCAGGAGTGATAAATGATTTCAGAGGTAGCTGCAGACAATCAAAAGATCCTTGTTCTAACGCACAAGGAAAGAAACTATTATTAGGTTTGTAATACGTTTGGTTTGCGCATACTAAATAGCTCCAGTGCCGGTGACTCGTCAGGACATTTAACGTTTGTGGGCGGCCAGGGGACATCAGTGATCGATTATGCTATCATAGGAGAAGATTGTGATCCGTTCGTGAAAGATTTTGAAATTTGTGAAGTATCATATTCAGACCACCTTCCTGTTGTTATGACAATACAATTTCAAACTAAGAATGATGAGGCAATAACCTTTATGCGGCCCCTGCCGAAACTGAAATGGAAAGAGGCTTAGGCTCAGGAGTATCGACGATCTCTAGACTTGGAACTCCAATCACTTCAAATCGAAGACTTTTCCCACTTAGAACGGATTGTGAAGGCCTCATACCCAAAAGAACGACTCAACCAACAGAAAAAAAATAGAAAAAAAGAACCCTGGTTTGACGAAGAATGTCTAAGGGCTCGTAAGACATCATTTGCGTGGTTGAGGATCTTCTATAACTCCACCCAAGGATTATTTAAGGGATTTCAAATAGAGGCCAATAAGAAGTCTATAGAGTAAGGATAATACTAAAAAAAAGTTATACTCTGAAAAGCAAGCAGTCCGATTAGCATCTTGTGAAAACTCCGCTAATTTTTAGAAACTGGTTAGCAAGCTGAATGGAAAACGTT
Source organism: Eupeodes corollae (assembly GCF_945859685.1). Lineage (NCBI taxonomy): Eukaryota > Metazoa > Arthropoda > Insecta > Diptera > Syrphidae > Eupeodes > Eupeodes corollae. Next base: position 138,830,043 of record NC_079148.1, on the reverse strand, counting down.
TTATTATCCCCACAAAACTGTCTTCAAATGAAATGCTTTCTTATATCAAGGATCTTTTAAATTCTGTAATAATGCCGACAAAGTGGTAATTTGCAGCACCAGGGTTCGTAGTCGACTTTTTGGACTGTGCATTTACATTTAACGAAATGGAAGAAACGTTGAAGACGCTTAAAGATGGAAAAGCAGCTGGATAGAATGGTATTTCAGTGGAATTTTTTTTTAATTTTGGACTGTCATGTTCAAAAAACACCTTATAAAACTTTTTAATACAGTTTTGGAGGGAGAATTGTCGCCAGATGAATTTTGAGATATTTCCAATTCACAAAAAAGGATCGATATTTGATGAATCTAACTACAGAGGGATTTACTTTTTAAATGCATCTTACAATATATTTACAACGATGATGAATAAGCGATTTGTTATTGAGACCGGAAACTTCATGAGGGAGTTTCAGGCTGGATTTGGACCAATAGATAACATTTTTATATTCATGAGCTTGGCAGATCATTTCTTGAAAGAAAAAAAAAAAAGCTGTATGTATTTTGTATCGATTTTAAAGCAGCTTTTGATACAATTTATTAGACTTTCACTATTCTATAAGCTGTGTAGTCTTGTAACAGCCACCAAACAAATTTGCAGGAATTCAATACAACATTATCCATCACAAACGTGATTCCACTACAAAAAAATGTGGTATTATTTCACCTTTACGCTTCTGAATCCAAGAATTTTCAGCCATTTCTTTATTATTTGTTTAAAAACTATTAAACAAAGTGACTTCTTGGTCAATAAATTGAGGTAAATATGTAATAAGAATTATGGGAAACAAATATAAGTTTGTTGTCCAAAGCACAAACTACAGAAAACATTAATTAAATTTTTTTTTAAGTATTATAATTAACAAATTTCCAAAGAACAAACTTAAATAACCACCCATACAACACAAGGTTCAGTAAATGACTTGAATGATATTCGAACTGAATTAAAGGGTGACATGCAAATATGCTATATGATTTTAAGAGTTCGATAAAAGTCTGAATGACCAAAAGTCAGTGGTGTAACTTAAACCATACCATCAGGAGCTATTTGAGCTGATGTCCAATAATGCTATTTCGTATCCCAATTAATATGTTTCACGGAATGAGAGTCACTGTCATCATTGAATTGGTTATATAGAATATCTTATTATGTGATGTAGGTATATAATTATCGACGTAATTAAATAATACGTACATATAAAATTTCGTTCACAGAAAATGAAGCCTACTATACTCGGGAGATAAGGGTTATTTTTTTTTCTCATCAAATTACTATCGTTTTTCAGAGGAGGTTGAATTAATAACAAAAATCAATACACAATTTAAAAAATCTAGGCCAAAATAATTATATACTCGTACCATTGGTGTCCTTAAAAATTTGCAAATGATTTTGTTTCAAATATGTAAAATTTTGAATTAAAGAGCTTTAAAATGCATACATATATAGCTTTAAGTAAATAATAGTTTTATTTCCAGGATTGGAAATTGGATTTTTCTAAAAAAGTTATCATACGTTCAAAACAATATTTTGTAAAAGAAAAATCTTGATTTAAATCCATATATACTTTCTGTGTATAAGACATTTATGTCGAAAATAATTGAATATCAATTATTGACCGTTGTGATTTCTATGCGAGAACTATAAACGCGTTGCTTGTGTTCAAATTTCTTGAAAGCAAGGTTTTTTATAAGCGATAAGGACTGTACTCTTATTGATAATAAGTTATGTGCTGCAAGCAACCTCAACTAGAAACAGATGAATAAGATGGAATTAGACAACATGTCTACAACATCTTGACTACGAAGAAGATGTTTACTGATCATTTCATAGGATAATAGATTTCTATAAAATTATTACAGGGACAATACTTAAATGTTTAACCTCTGAATTTCCAATAATCTTATCTAATAAACATTGCTGCACAGAAGGAAAAAAAGTCATCCTATAGACTATGTTGGTAGTCAATTTTCAAGCTGGTAACTGCGACAGACAATAGAACAATTTTCGTTTGTCAATTTTGGGACCTGAAAATTGTATACAACTTGGTAGTCAATATGACAATTTAATTAGTCAATATGACAACTTTTGTTAAAGGAAATCGAAACTAAGGTTGTCATATTGATTCTACTACATAAGTAAATATGACAGCTGCGGAAGTCAAAACGACAACTGTGGCAGTCATTATGACAACTGCTGTAGTCAATAGGACGTCAATATGATAACTGCGGTATTCAATATGACAACTGCGGTATTCAATATGGCAACGGCGCGGCGGTAGTCAATGTAACAACTGTGGTAGTCCATACGACAACTACGGTAGTCAATATGACAACGGCAGTAATCGATATGATAACTGCGTTATAAATAGCAAAGTTTTTGGTTGAAAACCGAAATCTAATTTTACTACCGGGTAGTGAATATAACTATCCTCGATAGTCATTTTTGTTAGTCAATATGACAACCAAATTGTCATATTGGCTACTACTACTTTTGTTGTCGTATTGACTACCTATAATTGTCAATCGAAAATTGTTCTATTGACTATCCAGTAGTCATTTTTTAAAAATTAGGTTGTCATATTGACTATTTTAGTGGTCAATGCGACAATAAGGCCAAATTTCAAGTTGACTTTCGACGATTGTTAATATCCAAACTTTTTTATTTTGTTTAAGGTTAGGTAAATGGGCTGGCGATTGATGACGATTTTGCTGAACAAACAGTATAAAAAGTAAAGAATTTTCAGTAACTTGGAAGCATTGTCTCTTCTCTGTACTCTACTCAACAACATATCGCTAGCCATATCAGTTTGAAGTAAGCACTCTCTCATCTTAATCAGTATTGATGCTGTTTCCATTTGAATACGGACTAACTTACTTACTTACTTAAGGTGGCGCTGCAGTCCTGTGTGAACTAGGGCCTCACCCAACAAACTTCTCCATCTAGCTAGATCCTTATCTCCAGTTTCGCAAGTTGGGTGAGGTCACCTTCCACTTGTGCGCGTCACCTGATCCGCGGTCTTCCTTTACTGCGCTGTTCTGTGGGTGTGGATTTGAAGACTTTCCGAGCCGGAGCATTGGTTTCCATGCGCTCTACGTGACCCAGCCATCTTAGTCGTTGGAATTTTACCTTTCTGGCTAATTCTACGTTGCTGTACAGCCCGTACGGCTCGTCGTTCCATCTTCTCCTCCACTCCCCTTCAATGAATACGGGACCAAAGATCACACGAAGAACTTTTCTCTCAAAGCGACCCAAGGTCTTACATAGCAACACTTTGGTCCCTCGAGTCCAAAGAAGCAGCGGTTATCAAGAGTTATTCTGCGTTTGATCTCAGCGCTGGTGTTGTTTTCTGAGTTAGAGCGGAGCCAAGGTAGACGAAGTCCTTGACTACCTCAAAGTTACGTCTGTCGATTGTGACGATTTGATCAAGACGTCGGTGTTGTATGTCCTTTCTTGACGACAGCATGTACTTTGTTTTGCAGTCATTAACCGTTGAAGCCATTTTTGCCGCCTCTGCCTCAATACTTACAAAAGCCCCATTGACATCACGCTGAGTTCTTCCGATTATGTCAATGTCATCAGCATATGCCAGTAATTGGACAAGCTTTTGAAAGATAGTGCCTCTAGTGTTGACGTGTGAGCTCTGCACTATTCTTTCAGGCACGATATTAAGAAAATCACATGACATCGCATCACCTTGTCTAAAATCTTTTTTGACATCGAAAGGTTCTGTTAAGTTGTTTCCAACCTTTATGGAGCAGCGTGAATTCTCCATGGTCATCCTGCACAAACGGACGGGTTTGGCAGCAACGCCAAAACTAGACATGGCTCTATACAGCTCGTTATATGCGGCCTTGAAATCGATGAAAAGATGGTGTGTGTCGATTTGGTGTTCTTGGGTTTTTTCCAGGATCTGCCGTAATGTGAATATTTGATCAACTATGGACTTTCCTGGTCTAAAACCACACTAGAAAGGACCTATTAGGTTGCTGACGATGGGCTTTAGACGTTCACATAATACGGCAGAGAAGATTTTATAGGCTATGTTAAGTAGACTGATTCCTCTATAGTTGGTGCAGTTTAGATGGTCTCCTTTTTTCAGGATCGGGCAAACAATACTGAAGTTCCATTCATCGGGCATGTTTTCTTCCGACCATATCTTACAGATAAGTTGGTGCATGCTCTTACAGTCTGCAGAAGTGGTCCTTCCATATCCTCAGCATTGACTGCAGTTCGACTACGATGTTTCCACTGTGTTTGCAGCCTTCGGTTCTAGGTTTATGTACCTGTGAATTTCGTTTCACTTGTTCATAAAACTTTTGATCTTCATTCCTGCTTTTAAACCTCTCAACATTTTCGACTGCACGCTTCTCATGCCCTCTCCTTCTGAGAAGTCGGCGTTCCTCTCTCTTCTTCTGCTCATAGCGCTCATGAGCAGCTCTCGTCCTTTTATGCAGCACCGCTTTGCGTGCCTGTTGTTTGACTGCATTTGCCTGCCGACATTCCTCATCAAACCAAGGGTTCCTTTTTGTTTGCTGCTTGAAACCCAGCACATCAGAGGCGGCTTCTCTGATTGCATCTTGGCAATGTTGCCACTGATTTTCGATACATTGTGTTGGCGGCAGGGAACTTCGAGAGAGGTTACTTGTAACTCGGTCGAAAAGGATTTGGCGATCTCTTGTGCTGGTAGCCGTTCGAAGTTGTACCTTCTCCCAGCACCTCCCTGTTCTGTCTTGGGTCTGGAAATCCGAAGTGCTACCTTGTCTACAACGAGGTTGTGGCCCGAGTCGAAGTTAGCTCCTCGGAAAGTTCATACATCCATGATGCTGGAAGCGTGTATGGCGTCGATCGCAATATGGTCAATCTGGTTGATGGTAGATTGATCTGGAATACTCCAATTTTCTTTGTGAAACACCTCAACGTGTGGAAAAGGCTTACTGGCTATCATGAAGTTCAAAAAATCAATGAGCCTGAATCTGTTGTCGGAAGTGTTTTCGTGCAGGTTTTTTTTCCCGATTATTCCACCAAAGATGCCTTCCCTTCCTAGCTTGGCATTAAAATCACCAAGGACTATTTTAATATCGTAGCTCGGACACTGTTCATATGTTTTGTCTAAGAGCTCGAAGAACAAGTCTTTAGTGCTGTCATCCTTCTCTTCTGTGGGGGCGTGCACGCATTTTGCCTTGATGCGTATGGTCATGAGGCGCTCATTGATTCACCTATAGCTCAAGACTTATTGCCTAAGTCTGGCTCCAATGACAAAGAAGCATCCAAATAAGTTGGTTTTCGTGGTAGCAGTCACCATAGCAAATATCGCAGTTTTTCATCCTTTTTTTGCCCGGCCCATCCCATCGTATTTTCTGGATGGCGGTGATGTCTGCTTTAAAGCGGTCTAGGGCCTCCGCTAATTCGTTGGCTGCACGTGGTCTGTTTAGGGACCTAACATTCCACGTGCATATCCGAAGTTCGTTGTCCTTAATTCGTTTGCGTTGGTTGTCAACAGTAAATTCGTCCGTATCCGAGGCTTGTTGTTGCTTCGCAACTATTAAACTTTACGTGGACAGGAAGTCACCCCGACGGCACAACCAGCAACCTGGAGGACTAGATCCTAAGTATAACTCCAAGAATGGGGAGCCGGATAAAACCGCTCCTTATTGATGACGAACACCTATATAAAAATATGTTTAACACGGATTGCAATTTTCTGCACTTGATGATAAAATAAAATCTCAAAATAAGGCCATCCTCGGTTATGTCAACTTTTGGTTAAGCAACCTTATACTGATGGAAAGAATAACAAGACAAGAAAGAATAAAATGCTCTTTCATTTAACACTAAAACCGACTTTCATAACAATTGACATCAATATTCTACACTTTTCAAAGACTCAGCGTTTCCAATGCACGCAACCCAACGAATATTTGAATGCGCTTTCATTTTGAACAGAAACTGAATCAAAAACAATTTTCTATACTCACTAAAGTCTTCAGATGAGGTTAATAGAATTAAAAAATGCACTCTAATTTTGCAATATTCAGCGCAACTAAATCGCAAATTTGTATTCCAATTGATATCATCGATAAAATATTAATCAATATCAAATAAAAGATGACTGTTTATATTCCTTTTACGTACCTTAGGCTATTTTGACTCACTTGTGTTTTTTAAATCACTTTCTAGAATTCTGTTTATTCAGAACTCCCAATAAGTTAATAAACCACAAACCAAAATTCTAGCTGTTCTTAGTTTTACTTTTAAGTCCATAGAATTGAAATTTTGTTTTTGTAAATCATTAAAGCCTCAATTTTGTATTTAGAAACCTTGATACGAGCATAGAATTTTTCGCAGAAATATCGGTGTTTAAATGAGAAACTGTCATTTCGTCTTTGATTATAAATATCTCAGTAATACATAATTTTCCACAAAATTTAGTTATGTTTTGCAAAATGTGAAAATCTACAGGAATTGAGTATTTAAAAATTTAAATGTAATCATTACATAAAATTGAAAGAGAAACCAAAAAAAGGCTTTTGCGTAGTTTTATGTTGGAAAAATCAAGCACATGTTCAAAATGTGCCTTTTACGGTTCAACATAACTACAAAGACCTTACAAACTTTTAGTTAAATGCTCCGTTTTATTGCTCCACTCACTTGAATTTATGAAAAAATTAAAGAAGTAAAATGTTTGCTCCGAATTTTCAGTGAAATTATTTTTTTTCTCTCAATTCTGCGTCAGTGACAAACAAGTTCCCTTCTTATAGATTTCATTAAAGTAGAAAATTGTAAGTACTTTTAATGTTTTCAAACTCTTGTAAATCGATTTTTCAAAGTATACAAAGATTTTAAACATTTTTCTCTTTACAAGGAAAATAATCTAATTCTGCATTTTTAAATTAATTTCTGGAAATCTGTTTTATTAAAACTCTCTATAAGTCAATAAGCTTATTTTTTGACATGCAACCTAAAACCACGTCCATTATGAGATACCATCCTGCTAAAAATTCTTACAGCAAAACAAAAACAACTTAAGTCCTTTTTTGATTGTAAACTTTTTTTCTAAAAATTTGACACTAATTTCAACGTTTCCTTAATTAGCTTGAAAACATTCTCCCTACACTCTCTCTTTCACTATGTGTCCATGTTAATGCACTATTCCCAAAAGCATGTGTTGGTTAGCCGAAAAAGTGCACACGTTTCTTCACCCACAACAACGTCAGCAAAAATAAAATATAGACAAAGTAAAAAAAAAAATAAAACTTAAATGAAAACTTTGCCCTGTTTTAAAATTTCCCTTAAAAGTTCCTCTTGGATGCATATATCGCAGGTAATGTACCAAAACGAACTTAAACGAACACGTTTGCTGATACAAACAAAGTCGAAGGACGACGAAAAGACCGACGACGAGCGACGGCGATGTAGGGTTTGGGTTGTTGCTACTTAATCGTATGTCAATAAAGAACAGTGCAATAGTGGATAAGCATCAAGGATATACAGGGACATCGTCGCTAATGTGAGTAAAAATGAACTAACCCCACTTTAATACACCAGACTTTCTGCCATGTAAAGGAACATATACCTACCTACGTGGATTGCAAGTTGGAAATTAAAACTTTCACTGGAGAAAGAGGAAGTTGTTTTCATTTTCTTCTTGATTTTCTTAACATATTTTCGTGTGTCTGTTTTTTTCTTTCTTATTTTTCTTCCTTATCTTTCCTTGTTCTACCTGTGTGAAACATGTCCTGGAAAAAACAAAAAAGGAATTTTAACATCGACTGAATTTAAATTCAAACAATAATGATGAAGCTTTGTGTAAGTCTGCAATCGGCATGAATCATTAAGGTCTTCAGCACGTTCGACTTTTTTCTGAAAAAAAAACTCAAAAGAAAACAAAAAACTACACAAAAATTGGAAGAAAAAATCCAAATATTTGCAATAAATATCAAGAACACAACAAATTAAGGTTCATAGCACACAAAAGAAAATGTACACATCCACAAAAAGATAGAAGAATAAGGAAAATGCCATCAAAGAAAGACAATAATTTATTTTTAGAAAATTCCATTTCTTCCAATGATGGAAAGTATGGTATCGAAAACACAAAACTCTAGGGATCCAAAATATCGAAGAACGTGCTATGTGTCGCACCAAAATTCTAACATGCGTTGTTGGCTAAGGTGCAATTACACACCTACCGCACTTGTGTCACTTTTGTATTTAATTAAAAGCGTGGGAAAGTTGAGTTATTGTAGCTTTAGGGAAACTTTAAAAACCTCCCCCAAAACAAATACCCCAAAATTTTATTGTTTCTTTGTTGTGCGCAATGTTTAATTTTCGGTTTAATTAATGTTGCAAAAACAGAAACAATTTGACAGTTGATTAGCTTTGACTTTGAGCTAATAATCTTTCAAAAACTAAACAACATGGCCGTATCGAAAAGGGTGTTTTAGAGGTTAAGGGTTCACGACTTCCATACACTCAAAAAACGATGTCGAATATGTATTGGTACAATTTTTTAATTACCCTCATAAGTCATAAGTAAGTGAGACGCTATTCCAACAGTTTTTTCCAAAGATTTTTTTGACAGTTGAATGTCATTTGGTAACTTTGACAGCTGCGGAAGCACAACCATTGTAAAAACTTTCATTTACTTTGAAAAGTCTCAATACCAAATTTATCACTGTTTAATGTTATCAGAATCGAAAAGTACCCCACCAATAAAAATTACTGACTACAGCCCGCAAGTTTAACTCAGCTCATCGTTTGTACTTTTTACTTATAACAAAGTGCCATTATTAACGGCTGAATTCTAATTGAGGTAACTTTTCGCCCAGCAATACAAATACTGCATCAGTATATAGAATAATTATATTATATACAACTGTCAACTGGGGATAATATAGGCCTATACCGAAAGGTAAATAAATGTTTATATTTGTCTTTCAATTTGTACTTGAAAGTTGAAGGTTCTTTAAGCTTGTAGGTATAGAAGCGCCTTAGGTTAATAGGGATCATTTGTTTTGTGGAGTAATTTCTTATTGTCTGTTCTTAATCTCGTATATCCTTAGAAGGCCCGAAATACACCTGCCATTTTTTTGTATTTGTCTTAAGTATAAATTTTCTTAAATTGAGAGGAAGTTAGCTTCATTTAGGATGTTTTTCAAGTTTTAAAATTCATTAGAAAAATATTTCTGTCATGTTGAACTCATATATTATGTACCTACGTTCAAGTAAATATAATGGAAAGGAATATATTCATTACTGAAGGAAGCTTGGGATGGTTGAAGAATTGGAATACTGTACATAAGAATGTTTGAAACATGTATGGTAGAATAGATAGGAATGTCTGCAATGAAGAGTTCTAAAGTTCCAATGCGTAGGAGGTTCAAACAGCTGAATACCTGACATATCTTGCTAAAACAATATCAAATGTAAGTGATTTTACTTTCAAATTTAAATAATGTAAAGTATAAAGATTAAATAATCAAGAATAGCATGGCAATGCCGTCTGCCAGATTAACATTTTAATCGAATTACCATAACATAATCACACTTTTTAATTATCAAAAAATTGTATTAATATAAATTTGTTCAAACGATTTCATTGAGAATTCTGTTTCGATAAGCTTGTGCTTTTTTGCAGTACATAAACAGTTTTTTCACCTCCATTGTATTTACATAGGTTATCATTTCTGCCTCAGTTAAGAAGTTGCAGCCGAAGAAGGATCGCCTAGTTTCCATTAAAACCGGACATTTCCCTAGGAAATGAAAAACATCTTTTTTTTCCCTGAGGTTACACAAACTACATAAGTTTGAGAGATCCTCTCTGTGTGGTACAGAATTCAGTTGAAGAAGTTCAGCACGCAGTCTCAACATCGTTGAAATTTCTTTCACACAATTCTCATCTCTAAAGTAGTTTTTTTGGGCCTTCTGTACTTCTCCCTAAGCTTCTCGTCAACGAAGGCAATAGGTTCAATTCGATACCACACCATAGCGCGAGCTCTTTCCATTCCTCATACCAACTGAGACTTCGGTTGATTACGTGCAAAGCTGCTTTCTTTGGAAGTCTATCATTATTCATTGTGTGTAACGTAGGAAACACCTTGAGGAAGGCAATAATTGGTTCGGACGCTTACGCCCATCACACGGTATGGGGTAGCTCTGATATAAATGGGAGAGGTTAGTCCTTATTTGATTACTTACTAAGCACTAACCTACTCATAAGTAATATGGGTAATAAACCCACTTTTGTAACCAAGAATAGGAAAGAGGTACTTGATATTACACTTACCTCTGACTCGATCCACAATATGATTTCAAACTGGCGTGTCTCAAAAGAGAATTCCTTCTCTGACCACAAATACATTCAGTTTGAGCTCAAAGATATGGCAAATACATCTACGGGTTTTCGAAATCACCGGAATACAAACTGGGAGCGATATAGGGAGGTATACCAGCACAACTGCTTGATCACAACCTTCTTAAAAGCTCCTCCAGTAAAGATGAACAAGACCTTTCTGTGAATCAACTCACCAAAACCTTCAATCGGTAAAGGGTAAAAAGAAACCTCATTGGGGGCGTAAAGAACAAGAACCATTCATAAAGAGCTTTCGCAAACTCTTTTATAGATCTAAGTATACTAGATCTCCTTCTGACTGAGACTTATACAAACAAGCTCTAAAGCAATATAAAAAAGAATTAAGGAAGAGTAAGAGGTCTTCTTGGAGAAACTTTTTTGGTAACATAGAAAATACGTCAGAAGCCTCAAGACTCAGGTAAATTCTCTCAAAAAGTCCAAAAATAACCAGTGCTTTAAAGACAGAAGCAGGCACGTTGACTATCACAGATGAAGAATCTCTTAATCTGTTATTAGACACACACTTTCCAGGTAGCTCTAACATACTCAACGACTTAACATCAGAGTCTCTATAGCTTCTACAAGCGATTTAGTTGATCTAATAACGCGAGAAAAACTGCAATGATCATTCCACCATTGGAAATAATTCTTACAAGCTGTGTAAGGTTGAGATATATTAACAAAGCCTCTAGAATGGCAAAAGTAGTCTTCATTTCTAAAGCAGGGAAACCTTACACGTTTACCCTAAAGAACTACGACCAATCAGCCTATCATCATTCCTTCTTAAAACCTTGGAAAGATTGATTGAAATTACCAGAGACATAACTTAAAACCATGTCTCATTTCCACAGCTTAACGTGCTTACTCTAAGAGAAGATCAGTAGAATCAGCAGTGAGAAGTCTTACTACCACCAGATCGGTAAATCGAGGCACCCTCAAGGTGGTTCGCATCTTTTATGGAACCCACTTACATCATTGGAAGGAGAGGGTTTCAAGGTAATTGCCTATGCTGACGACGTTGCAATATCCGTATCTGGGAAGCATCCCCAAGTTCTCTCGGAACTCCTACAAAATGCCTTAGACAGGCTAACAAAATGGGCTAAGCAATGTGGATTGGACGTCAATCCACATAAAACAGAGTTAATACCCTTTTCGAGAAGATATAAAATTCCTCAGATTAGCCCACCCAAGATCAGGGGAATATAATTAAGCTTTTCCGATCAAGCTAAATATTTAGGCCTCATTTTAGACAAAAAACTAAATTGGAAGGCAAATATTGATGAAAGAGTAAAAAAGGCTACTGTGGCGCTTTTAACTTGTAAATCAGACCGATACTCATTTATGGAGCTGTCGTATGGTGGACCGAATTGGTAAAGGTGGTAAATCTAAATAAGCTCATCAAAGTCCAGAGGTCACCAGGTATGTGCATAACAGGAGCACTTCGCTCAATACCAACCGCAGCACTGGAAGTGATTTTAAACCTAACACCACTTGACATCTTCCCCAAAAAGGTGGCTGCCAACTTATATGTAAGGCTTAGAGCCACCTCTCAATGGACCAGTAACAATACTGGACATACTACTATTCTAGACAGTTTTAGATCTATCCCAGATCGCTTAGACTACACCACCCCAAAAATGGTATTCGGTAAAAGCTTCCATGTGTCTATCCCTTCAAGATTCTCCTGGGAAGAAGAGAGACCCCTGGAAGACAATACGGTACACTTCTTTATACATACACGGAGTTGGAAGTGGTTTCTTTTCGGAACAACTGAATCTCAGTCTATCATATAGACTTCCCAATCAATGCAGCACTATCCTGGCTCAAAGAAAACGTAATATCTTGTAACGATATACGAATCTTCTCAGAAAGCCAAGCCGCTCTTAAATATCTCTCGTCTGTCTCCACAAACTCTCAAACTGTCCACGATTGTCGATCATCAAAAATATGAGATGACCTCATTTGAGTGCCGGGCCATAGAGACATTCCGGGAAATTGCAAAGCCTATGAGCTCGCCAAAAACGGAACACTTCTGCCTAATGTTATACAAAAACATAACATAGGAACACCACTTTCTACGTTTAAATATCTTCTCAAGCAATTTTCTCTAGAATCAACAAATGCTAGATGGTCACAGAGTACCACCTGCCTAGCAACCAAGCAAATATGGCCAAGTATTGACTTAAAACGGTCAAAAGGCTTGATATCCCTGAGTAAACAAAGTATAAGCTTTACAATTAAAGTAATAACGGGACACTGCCTCATAGGAAGACATGCTCTGAGGCTATATCCTCCAGAAATATAATCTGTTAAATCTTCTATAAAAAGTGCGAATAAAAGAGGGCTCAGCGTACAGCCCTGTCGAACACCTGATTCCGTTTGAAACCATTCCGAAAATTCCTCTCCATTCCAAACAGCTGCCTTTGTTTCGTTATATAGATTTTGTAAGACTTTTCCAAACTTTAAAGACATCCCCAGTGCATAGAGTTTGTAGATAAGCGCTCGCCTATCCACAGCGTCAAAAGCTGCTTTAAAATCTACGAAAAAGCTGTACAGTTTTTTCCCGTTTTGAAAAAAAGTTTCGGCGATACTTTTTAGCATAAAGATGTGATCGATCGTAGAGTAACCAGACCTTAAACCAGCTTGAAATTCTTTTATTAACCAGTTTTCGTTTATCCACTCATTGAGTCGTTGATGCCAAATTAACGAAAATATTTTATATTATGCATTAAGAAAGCTTATCCCACGGTTGTTCTCTGGATTTTGTGTACTTCCTTTTTTGTGAATCGCAAAAATGAAGGCCTCTTTAAACTCTTGCGGTATAATACCATGTTTCAGAATTTGGTTGAATGAAATATAAAGTTTTTCAATAAGTTCCGTATTTATACAACTCAGCCGGTATTCTGTCGGTGCCTGCCGCTTTTAAGGTTTTTAAAGTGCGTCTTATCTCCGCTTGTGTTATTGGCGCATCTAAGTGAATATTGTCGAATTTAGGTTCAGCATAAGATATATTTACGGAGCTGACGGGGGATTTAAGAGTTCTTTAAAATGTTGTGAGAGTGCAGTCGATGTTAGATTTCGGTGAATCTTAAACTTATTTCCATTCAAGAGCTTTACCAGACTCCAAAAATCGGTAGCATTCTTACAGTGTGACAACCTCCTGGACTCTTCTATAAAATATTGGTTTCGTTCTTGTTTACAAAGGTCTTTGTATATCTTATTGGCTTCTACGTATTTATCTTTGCTGTATTTATTATTGTAAACTCAAAGGGTCTTCAGCTATGTAAATCTCTGTCTAGCACGAATACACTGACTATCAAACCAAGGTTCTATTGGCAATGTCTTCCTATGGTTAGTTCTAAAGGCTAGATATGCAGATCTTATGGAATTCGTGATATATGCTATTTCGGAATCCACATTCATCAATAAGGATTTGAGGCTTCTCTGATAGGAAGATAGGTAATAAGGATTCCACTTTAACTTTGGTAACAATTGTCACATAGGTCAAGTAATCTCTTTCCTCTAGCATTACACGTTTCATCTTGGGAATGACGTATTATTCCAGCCAATTCATTAACTAATCCGTTTTCATTTCCACATCTACCATTAAAGTCGCCTGCTAAGATAACTTTCGGATTTTCAGTTGACATCATAAAATCATACAGTTTCTTGAAGTCAGAGTCCCATCTTTTGCAGTTTAGGTATATCGGTATTAAAGTTGTAGGATACATTTTTTATAGTTTTTTTGATTCCAAAAAAGCAACCTCCACTCGCTCTTCCTCTTGTTCCCGTTCTTACAGCTGGTTCCCAATTAAAATCGAAGTTCTTAAAGTTATTTTTAAATTGATCATATTCTTCTTCAGTTACAAAGGTTTCAAACAAAAATACAAAATCATAGCTGTTAACATAGTTATAAAAGCTACTAAATAAGGTCTTATTGGTTAGACCTGATAAATTATAAGAAAGAACAATTATTAGTTGTTGATATGTTACGATAACATTTAATACGACAGACGGCATTTTTACTAAAAATTACAATTTGAGCTTCTTGGGTTATTAAAAGAACGGCTACTATTCGACTCCATTGTGTTTCCCGCATTAGTATTAGCTGTGGGAAGCAAGAACTTCTGTACCATCCCCGATTAATATCCTTCAATCTTAACGTTGCATACTACTTTGGAATAGATGCATCCACTGTAATTAAATGATTTTTGATTTTTGAGAATCCTTTTTCGACCATTTGATTTTTAAAGTACCAACACTTTGATACCTTTATTTATTATTCATATTGCTAAGAATCCTTTAATTTTTTTATAGGAAAGAGAGAAATATAATTATAATTTTTCATAAGTATCTTTCTATATTGAAGCCAATTGTTCATTATTTTTTAATTATTACTTAACATCTTCATCATCATAATTTTTTTCTAAATATATTTCATCCTAAACCTAATCCGAAATCCTAGAAAAAAATTCCATCCTCTCTTAATTATCATTTTATATTATAATGTATATCTATGCATTCAAAAGAAAGAAAATGGTTCTTATAAAACCTGAAACCTAACACAATTCTAAAAATCCACTCATTACCTAATTAAAACATCCCACCATCATAATCATCATCATCATCATCATCATCATCATCATGATCATCATCATTCTACAACGCAGAACACCATCTTCAGAAAACAGGGAACACCAGAACTCATGGATATAAGGCTTAGCCTTCTTCGTCTATACTATAGCACCTTCGAACAATAATTATCCTACTTCAAATCCAAAAGATCTCCTTATTCCACGCCATCTTAACCAATAGCAATTAACCACCCACTTTCATCATCATCAAGCTCTATTTCTCCCTTTTTGTTTCTTTTCTGTTTTTTGTTTTGTATATTTATTTCATTCCTTTATTTTTTCCTTTTTCTCTACAGATAGGTAAGTATAGGAAAAGTAAATTGAAGTAGTGGTGCGAGTCCTTTTTTATGCTTTTCTATATATTCCCACTTTTCTATCGTCGTTGCTCCCGATTTATTCCCGTTGAATATGAACAAACAGATTCACAAATGCCTGTCGTTCAAAAGCCGGTTGTGCTTCTGTCTGTGCCTCCTCTCACAGTCACCGTCATGGCTTGAATGTATATTCATCTCTATAGAACTATAAATATACACCCGCAACCCGCACCAAAAATACCACCATATTTCCATTCCATTGCCACCATCATCGCATCGGCAATAGTAATAGCTTTTGGATGGTCGTTTTCTTTGTATCCCTCCTGTTCGTCCTTTTTATTTTTTCTTATCCTGCCAGCGTTATTATTTGTGTACCATTTTTTTTCTCTTTATTTTTGTACTATATAGAAAACTTGTCTGTTTCTGACAAAAGCACAGCGGGATACCTTATTTCTGCCTGCCTGTGCCTTTAAAATAGGATTCATATATTGAATAGAGAAATCCTTAAAAGGATTTTGCCAGGATGAAATTGCGAATGAAAGCCAATGTGATGATGACGCATACAATCTTTTGCAGCTGTATGGTAGATAATGAAACTTATAATGTGAAGTTTTTCGTTTTCGAAAGAAAAAAGGATCAAATTATTTTTCAAGCAGAAACATTTTTATCGATGCGCTCTTCTCGTCCACTTCCTGGGCAGTGTCTTTTTGTTCCATGCCAAGAACCCACTTCTTTCTTTAACTGACCATACACTTTTTAAATCTCTCTTTCATGAAACTATATCCTGATGTGCTTTCTTCAAAAGTCTTCTTCACTATCAAGTACCTACCTACGTCGTACCTACCAAGTTGCCAATCTTCCTACTTCTAGCTATTGCAATGTTGGTTATGGAGCTCAATTTATCCAACGTTTGGATAGTCAATGGTTTTTGATGGCCAATTCAGTATCAGGGCACAAACTTCCAATGACAATATAAACAATATACGAATTTCACTCAAAACCTCATGAGTATCTGCTTCTAAGCGCATGTCCTCTCTCTCTTATGCTCCAAAAATCACACGCCAACTGAACTGACCTAGTACCAACCAACTCTCGAATTTGGAGCAGTTTTCGAAATGAACTTGGAGTTTCCTATGTGAGCACAAATATTTCCATTGCAACGTCTTTTTTTTAGAGCCACAGCTGCGCCAAATGTTCTATTTTTGAACTCACATCCACTTTGCGGCGAATTCGAGAATACGTTCCACATACACAAAAACCTGTGAGTTTCTTGAATTTAGTTCAAACATCAGGTTCTAGATTCAGTATCTTGGCGACGTTTTCTCATCGATGACGCGTAAACACACGACTAGCATCGTATCAGTAATTAAACGCTCCGATAACGGATTTTGTCTGTTGCACGACGACGTTCTCGTTTTATCGTTCATCAGAAAAATTTAAAGAATTTTGATTTTTTATTGTTTTGAAAAATTCCAATTCGGTGGAAAATTGGGCCAAATTACGGCATTAGATATTTTGAGAATTTTCAAAAACCTACATGATGTGGAGCTTATCCATCAAGGCGGTGTAAATACACACGATTGTTATCATTTTGATAGTTAGTTAGAATCAACCCCCGGGTTTTCATGGTGCTTGAGAGCCGAATTCCTACGAAGTGTTAGTTCGGAAAATCAATACGTTCCATAACAAAAAAAGCAAAATATATCAGAAAAATTCATAATCACATCCCGAGCACTTCATCGCCTTTTGCCATCACACTTTAAAAAAAAGCCCTTTGGCAATGTGTTCTATTTAATTAGTGTTCCGTACTGACAAACCATTAGATATAGGTGTCGTATATATAGATACTGAATATCTGTTAAGCTGGAAAGGATTAAGCAAAGAAACAAAGTGTCGCTATAGTGACAACGCGCGATAATAGCAGCAAAAAGCGTCGCGTCATTTTCACTTTAACGAATGACTGTGACAAGGACGCTGCTGATGCTTTTAAGGATGGTGCGATGGTGATGATGATGATTATGATGACGATGTCAGCATAATGCCACAGGATATCCTAGGCTGTATTAAAAAAATAATAATAATAAAAATAATGAATATAGTTACCTAAATGCATTTCTTAGTGCCGCCACAGTGAAAATTCCATTTCTATGCCCTGCAACTATTTCTGTGCGCTCTTGCTCTCGTTCGCTTAATTAATTGAGAGTGTGAATAATTAAACACGAAAAAAAATTTAAAAAAAAAAAGAAAGAATTATATTTCCCACCGTGTGTCACATCACAGTTTGATATCCTTGTAACCTTGTAATCCTTCATCTTCATCATATCGTTGTTCGGTATATAGCCGCTCGTCGTCGTTCGTCGTTCGTCGCTCGGTGCCTATACTTTTACCTTTATCTGCAGTTTTTAGCGTGAATAAGTTGTTCGTCATTCGTCGTTCGTGGCGCGTTAAAAAAAAATTCCACTGACATCCTTGATACCTTTTTTCTGTCCTTTAGAATAATATTGTGCTTGTGCAAGGACCTGAAATGTAGATATGAAAGTGAAAGAAAAAAAAATGTTGGAATGAATAATGCAATATTCTTTCTAATTAAGTGAGCAAACATATAGTGTGGATAAAAAGGACGAGGTCCTGATGGTAGGATAATAGTTATGTTCATGTTCATGTTACGATACAGTGAAGACATAATTCTTAAGCTCATTTACTCGTCACATAATCTGATTTAAATTCACAGGTGGTGAGTGTTTGTGTGTGTGTGCATAAAAATTCCACGAGTTAAACACAAAAGAAGATGGAGTTTGAAATTAAAACCGACAAAAATAAATAAGGATGTGCCCTTCTGTCAGTTATATGTTGTATATGTTTTAAAAGTGTAATTAGTTAGTGTTTTATGACCCACAATCACGAAATAATCATTTTTAATTGCAAAATAAAATTGGATATATCCTCTCACACATAACCCAACACATTTTACCTAAAAGAAAAATAAATCGCATGTCAGTTGGGAATAATCTGACAAACACAAACAGGACACCACTAATTTAAAGAAAATAAAACAAACCAAAAACTGAATTAAAAGGAAAATTGTACTTTGTTTATTAAAGGAAAATAATAATTATTTTAACAAATAAAATAAATATTAAAAAAATAAAAAGGGGAAGTCGAAATATCATCAAAACCAACAGGAACACCACCGAAGGACGATAAGCATCACATGAGCTGTCATCATGATCGCTATTATAACATTATTCTTCTATATGACAAGTGAGTAAGAGAATACCTTTATATGAGTATATCCTTGTATTTATTGGAAATGGTATAGAGAGTGTATTGCAAAGACACAAACTTACAACTCTTGTACTTTACTTTTGTGTCCTTAAAATGTTACATATGAACATTCTTTTCGTTATTATTAGCAATAACCATGACACGGTTGGGTATAGGTTAATGGAGGGCTTGGAATACGGTTGCCACTTTTGTAACCAACATACAGCCGGACTGTGAATGAAATATGAAACAAATGATAGAAAACAGTATAGTATTCGAAATTGTTAACATTTGTGAAGTATGACATCCTGACCAAAAATTCAGTTTCATAAATATCCTTTACCTTTAGACAGAATACCAATAAGATTGGCAATTTGAAATTTTCTAAAAACCGTTTACTTAAGGATTCGAATAAAATTATCGTCAATGATTCTTAAAAAATTGGAATATTTGTTAATTTTTAAAAGGTCCTTGTTGCTGAGCATTTTGTCCCGACGGGCAAAATTAGTAAATTTTGAACTTTTTATTGTCATTCAGAACTTTTTTTCTTCCGGATTTCCATATTGGCGCTGAAATAGGTTTTAATGGACTGACAGTGAGATAAGGATTCTGTGTGATTGTAAAACTGAATTTTTACATGATAAGTGAACAATCAGCTGGTATTGCACAAAAAATCGGTGTTGACCAAAATAATGAATTTTGTTAAAACTGAAGTTTTAACATGAGTCAATGAACGCATTAACTTCAAATATAGTATTTTTCTACTATTATTTTACTTTGTAACTATTGTGAAATGGTAATTTATACTGGTCACAATTTAGAGGGAAAATTTACCTCGAGTAAATGGTGGTTAAATTTTAAGGGCCAATCTTGATTTTGAATAAAACACAAGATATTTAAGAAATTATTGTCATTTCTTATTTTTTTGATATTATTGGTATGGTTCAATTATGTACGGAATACAATTTTGGCCAAAAAGATGCCACCACCTCAGCAGCACACCTTCAACCGAGGTTCAAAATTTTTAAAGAGATCAAGGTTCTATGTCGTTAATGTACTGAATTGTCTCATCCTTTAGCTGTTAAATGACTGTAAATAAAGAAATCCAACAACATGATCTTGTTGGCTAAATAACATTGACACTATACGTGAGATAACGTGGATTTTGAATTTGTTGTTTGTTCGTTAGCTGTCCACATTCATATTTTCCAATTCGGCCCATACAAAGTTCTTTATTATCTCACGATAGCAAATACCCTTCACAGCTACTGCCTGACCAGACTAATTTTGGAAAAATTGCGGCACGATGATACCGCCAGCCCATTAGTCACACCAAACAATCACTCTTTGTAAGTGCATTGATTTATCGACAAAGAATCTTAGATTACCATTCACCCAAAATGCAGCAATTCCACTTATTGGCCAATCCACTAAGGTAAAAATGTACCTCATCAATCATCACTAAATCATTTTCAAAAATTGATTATCCACCGTTGCCATTTTTTGCCACCAGTCTGACCAATGGCAATTTTCGAAATAGTCAAGAGGCTTTAGTTCTTGAGGCCTTGTAAGATTGAAAATGCAAATCCTTATGCATATTGTTTATCAACGACGAGCGTCGAGGGACGTGCAATTGTTCTGCACGACGACAATTTAAGGTCGACGGCTCCTCACACTATCGCGAACAGCAGCAGTATTTTCTTCAATACGAGCTCTACGAGCATGCCACTGCTGTTTTCACATCTTCTACAGACAAAGTTTTTTTTAGGCTATAGGACGATTAAATTGAGCGAAAAAATTAGGGAGTGCACTATAATAATTTTGATTTGAACGCACATTTTTTAATAATTCTGAATAACTTTAACACGTTACCCGAGTGTGAACCTTTCCATTTTTCTAATTGAATTAGTCTGAAACTGAAAATGTTTAAACGAAATGCAGAACAAAACTTGACATTTAGAAGTTGCTTACATTCAACATCGGTCCTTCAAATGTAACCATCCTTTAGTTTGTCAAGTCTTAGAAAGAGTATAATGGATTCCCATATGAGGTTTCATTTTGATAATTAAAATTTTCTAAACAAAAAATCCGATAACAGCCCAATGACCACTACGGTTGAAAAAAACTTGACCTTTCCATTAAATTTTCATTGATCATCGATTTCTTAATTTACAATTGTCTTCAACAACTTTAGAAATTTTAGACTTTAGGGTTTCAATTGATTATAAAATATTTACATTGACTTTGTCTTTCATATAACACACACAAAATTATAAAGGTGTTAAATTATAAGCTAATTGTAAATTGTGTGGACGATTGTGATCACCTCTTCCAGAAATATCACGATCAGATATTTTTCCTGCAAAATGAAAGTATTGGCTTAGCTCTTCATTTATTCTAATTGTAATTTTTTTTTATTTAATAAACTGAAATGAACAATTATTAATTATTAGTGACTGGTTTAAAAATTCTTTGAGAAAATTCTTGCAGGAGTTAATATTTTTGTAATTTACATTAAAAATGTGGTGACACAATTGAAGTACATACAATTTTTGTAACGTCATTTTTAATATAATAAAAATATCACTTATTCGCTACGAATACTTTTTGGAAAAAAATTCTTTCTTATAAGTCATTTTCATTCACTTAAAAATAATATATTATAATAGGATTTTTTGAACGTTTATAAAAATACTAGCTGACCCGACAAACGTTGTTTTGTCATATAAATAATTTCTAGAGATTTTTTTGCTAGAAATAAGGAACTTATTGCAAGTGTGTCATGATGTGATATATAAGTGGGAGAGAGTGCTCTACACTGTAAACGGTGACAAAATATTAAAATAACAAATCACCTAACAATTTTTTGTTTAGAATTTGCCATTAAGAATTAAGGCTTCGATAAAATTTGTCATTAATTTTTTTAATTTCTATCGCGTGCAGTTGCACAACCGTGGTGGGTTCAAATAACGAAGAAAAATCAGTGGAGATTCAACCTTCAGTTGTAAATTATGCGGTGGCATGCCTGGTAAACCCAATGAGTTCAAAACTCACACCAAGTCTCCTGACAACAAATGTTGTATTTTGAGATTTAATTTGTTGACATCCAGCTAAAATTGCTCTTTCTGCTGACCTCATGATTTGTATATTGTCTGTGTACATCGGGAAATATCTGGTCAATGAGATCATCTTGTGAATCAATAACCGTGCAGAAATCGGCCGGTAATTGTATGCATCCAATTTCATCTGTAGTAACTTTTTCGTCGCCTATATATAACAGTTGTTTTGAGAATGTTTTATCGGATGGATCTTGAAACATTTGGGAATATTTGTGTGCCATAGTGCATTCATCCCAGATAATAATTTTACACTGTTTCAGCACTGTAAATGATTGTTTTTATATTGCACACCGCGTCTGGTTATTTTGAATATTTAATCACGGTTTAAATACTGAATAAGTTGTTCTGCCTTCATCCCATTTAAATCACGGCAATGTCAGAAGATGTAACGGCCAATGCGATACCATTATTTGATCGTCTTTTAGCGAGAATTAGCAAAATAAGGAATTTTTCGCCAGTCCCACCTGCTCCAAAAAAAATAGTCTTAATGTGGTCATAAATGGTCCTTTCTCCATTCATTAGTGAGACATTGCGAGCAACAATCGCTGCCATTTCTACAGAATTGTATTGTATTTTAGTTCACGATTCAATTCAGTGTCTATTAAATCAGATGAATTTCGATTTGTTAAATTTGTTAAAGGAATATACAAACAAAAAAACCTATTCTCACATCTACCGAATGTATATGCAAAATTTCATTGAAATTGGTTAAGCCGTTTCGGAGGACTATGGCAACTAACACTGTGACAGGATAATTTTGTATATTAGAAATAAAATTTTGTAACTTTAGTTAAAAAAAAGTCTTGTGACTTCAAATTCTATAAGAGTACCAATTTCTGACGCTGATGATATTTCTATTTTTGTCGAAATTAGAAATATAGTAAGTCAGAAATTTGTATTGCTTTATATATTTTTTTTCAAAACCATTTATGTGTCCAAAGATTAAAAACAAGTATTTTTTTTATTGTTCGTTTTAAGGGCTTCCAAAAGGACAAATTGAAAATTGAG
Organism: Eupeodes corollae; assembly: GCF_945859685.1. Lineage (NCBI taxonomy): Eukaryota > Metazoa > Arthropoda > Insecta > Diptera > Syrphidae > Eupeodes > Eupeodes corollae. The sequence continues at coordinate 138,807,313 of NC_079148.1, read as the reverse complement.
ATTTTCCGTAACACCAAAAACTAGTAGTTATCTTTTTTCAATAAGCATTGCATTCCGTACTTAATTTGGTTTTAGTCAAAATTAACTACGATAAATACGTTGTTGAACTTTATCAACTTTATACAAAACAATTCAAAATATGATATTGGATTATTAAACTTAATGTTTTCTTTTTCTTGTGTTCGTATATTGTTAGTAAAAAACTTCCCATTTTTAACTTCCCGTAGGAAGTTATTGTAGTGGGTCCGGTTTGTCAAATTGAAAATTTTGACATTTCTCGACGTTTCAAGGTCCCTAGAGTCGAAATAAAAGCTTTTAGAAAGATATCTGTGCGAACGTCCGTACGTTCGCGACGGTTTTTTCGTCGTCCATAGCTCAAGAACCAGAACAGATATCGATTTCAAATAAATTTTGTTACACAGATAATAATTTCAGAAAGATGCAGAAAGGGCTCTCAAGAAAATCGCGTAAGTGGTTTTCTTACAATAGCAGTTTGAAAAAAATGTAAAAATTTAGGTTAACCCTAAATATCTTACGAACCAAAAACGCTAGAGAATTGAAATAAATTCATATAATATATTTTAACGTGATATCAACGAAGCATATTTTTTGAAAAAAAAAATCCATTTAACAGTTTTTTTTATAAATCAAAACAACCGAAAAATAAATTTGTCACCTCCAAAATTGAACGACACAAATATGATTTCATCTCCAAAACAATTTTGGGCAACGAAGAATAAAGTTTTTGACATTTGATAAAAATTTTAGAAAAATCGAATTAACAGTTTTTTTATAAAAAATAAATATCTAAAAAAAACATTACTCAAAGTTGGTGAAAATTGAATATCGAATCAGATATCTTTTCAAAAACTTGAAATGTAGACTTCCAACTAATTTCATCTTATAAAAAACATTATTTTCAACATTCTGAAAAATGTTGAGAAAAATCGAATTGACAGTTTTCTTACAAATAATAAAAACATAAACAAAAAAATTATTAAAAGTTGGTAAAAATTGAATTTCGACTCAAATATCTTTTCAAAACTTTGAGATATTGGCTTTAATTTAGTTTTATCTATCAAAAAATATTGTTGTCAACATTAAGTAAAATTTTGAAAAAAATCGAATTGACAGTTTTTTTTACAAAAAATCAAAAACCCAAAAAAAATTTACAAAAGCTGGTAAAAAATGATTTTCGACTCAAATATCTTTTCAAAACTTTGAGATATTGGCTTTAATTTAATTTTATCTTTCCAAAAATATTATTGTTAACGTTCAGTAAAATTTTTAAGAAAATAGAATTGACAGTTTTTGTACAAAAAATTAAAAACCTAAAAAAAATTTAACAAAACTTGGTAAAGATTGATTTTCGCCTCAAATATCTTTTCAAAAATTTTAAATATTGGCTTCAAACTTATTTTATGTTATAAGAAATATTGTTTTTATCATTCCATAAAATTTTGAAACAATTCGAATTGACAGTTTTTTTACAAAACATAAAACTCTAAAAAAAAACAATGCTAAAACTTGGTAAAAATTTACTGTCGACTCAAATAGCTTTTAAAAATTAAAAATATTGGCTTCAAACTTATTTTATTTTACAGAAAATATTGTTTTCGATATTCAGTAATTTTTATATAAAAATCCAACGGTCCGTATTTTCATAAAAAACAAAATCTGCAAAAAATAGTACACAAATTTGGTAAAAATTGATACGAGTACATTATATAGACAAACTTTTAAGCAAGACAAATCCACAGACGGGATGGGAAGTTATCAGTGTGGGTCGCATCCCTGCCTCTTTTTTTCCACTTGGATTATTTAACTTAATGATTTCTTTTTCTTGTGCTCGTATATTGTTGGTAAAAACTGGAAATTGTTGAATTTCCAAAACTGTTGGAACATCCATCTTGAACTTCTAAAAGTTTTCAGGAAAATCCTTCCTGTTTAAAAAATGGCGATTAAAATAAAGAAACAAAAGTATATGGACAATAGCTTATTAACGTTTATTAAATATTCAAATAATTCTGTAATTCCGTTTTAACGTTTATAAGATTATAAGATAGATACTTTTCTAATAAGCTAATGTTTTGTACAAAACGAACATAATTTAAAATAGAAAGAATGAAAATCATTCAGCGTTCATTAATTCGAGTTAAGTGGAAAAAGTGATTTTTCAATTATGTTGGATCATTTTTCGAGATTAAAAAATAGAGAAGAAAAATGCAGCATTTTAAAACGATAATGAAATCGGAAAATCCAGAAAAATTGGTTTCAACCTAAAAATTTTATCAACATGGTGGATTGGTCTTTTGTGTATAAACATATTCAATTTAACTCACCTCACCAATGCTTTTTTTTTGTTTGTACTTTGTACACATCAGTTTTCATGATAAAGTCGTGGGTTTTATAAATAAAATCAAATTTAAAGGGAATTTCAACTTACAATAAAAAAATTCATTTTTTCGTTTTTTTTTCGCAGTATTTTAATAATTACGTAATTTCTTCGTATTTGATTAAAGTGAAAAGCATCAAGATAAAATGCTACAAATATTTTGCTCTTTTTTGTATTATCGAATGTTTATTTGTATTTGAGGTAAAAAAGGATATGTAAATAAATTTAAACGATCAAAGGACATCGATATAATTTCAATCAATCGAAAATGGTTGCATGAACTTAAATATCAAAAAATTAATGCCTTTTTTCAAAAATAATTAAAAATGATATTTACTGACATTTTTAATTGATATATTTTTAACCTCCGTAAATATTATTTACAAAAGAACTTGGGTTTCTTTTTGTCGTTGAATGATGTTTTTTTTTTTGTTGGTATTGAATTTATTTGAAGTGGCAACCGTTGTGTTGACTTTGAGCAGGAACATAAAGACAATTTTTTGTTGCTATATTCTAATAGACATATAATAGCAGAATGGATTGTAAGGTAAATTGTGTGTAAGATAATTCAAATTAAGTTACGATGTTTATTACATAGCTTATGTTATATATACATATATAGATATATGGTTTTTTGTTGTAGGTAGAAATTATTATTTGAATATTAATTCAAGCTTTTGTAATTAGATTTTATGGTAAAAGAGATTATTGCGCATTTACATGACATTTTCATGTGAGTTATTTTATGTTTTATATTTTGTAATAGAAATTAATTTGTGTTAAATGTGAAGAATTCGAATTAGAACATTTGTTTAATATTCCTGACTTTTATAACTCAGTGATTTGAGCTCATAAAGAAGTTCGAAGAGTAGAGGAGTTGGTTTTTATAGAAATACTTCTGCCATTTTATAAAGTACGTCGTTTATTTAAGGACTTTAGAAAAAACTTACTAAGTAAGGACATTTTTTTGTTGGGTCTTACACACACAGTTTTGTTTTCAAAATACTGGTGCTAAATGTTGATGATGAAGTTGATAACCGAAATTTATTTCTGTGTATGATAAACTTCCAAAATCGTTTTGATACTTGTTAGTATTCAAAATTTTGTAAAGTGATATTGAAAAAAGCTATTAACATACATTTCAAATTTAAACAAGTCAATGGAATTTATTGACTTACATATTAATTCCAAAACGTAAAATATCAAAGTTTTGATACTTTATGAGTTTCTTACTTCTCCTATACTGTTTAAGGACTTAAAAATATATACGAGAATAATGATTTCCTGTTTCCCGCCTGTACAGAAAATAATAATTAAACTTCGAGTAGATCTATAATTGGTAGTAATAATTTACATTTTGAATTATATGTAGTGGGGTAGCACCCATCATTAGTCATTTGAAGGCAGTAAATGTGGTATGGCAAATTACCCATCAACAAAATGAGCCTCAACCTTTGTAAAATGTGTTGCGTCCATATTTCAATTTAGAAAACGAAATTAAGCAATAGGTAGGTGTATATGAATGAAGAACACCACTTAATTTTTGGTGGTAATGGTTAAGGGAAACAGTCTTTTTTCACTTTTTCTTTCAAGTTTTATGTATTTTTGGAAGTCCACAACGAATCTTATTGACAACACGCAGTAATTTCAACAAAAGTGGGGCTACACATTTCTCCCAATCTGTCAGTATAATTTATAAAGTTTATTCTGAATTTTGATTTACACAGTTTAAGAAGTCAAGTTTTGGCTACAAATTTATAAAAAGTTTCAAAATTATTGAAAGCTTGGTGGAAAAATAAAAACAATGTAAGAAACAAACGAAACTAAAAGAATAAAAAAATATTGTTCCAAAAGTCCTGATAATGCAGAATTTTATTGGAAAGTTTTATTTATACATCCTTACAATTTTCTCAAGAAATCTATACATTTGAAGCGTAACAAACAAAACTAGCAGGGGTGAGAGGGTGTAAAAGTGTTTTTCGTGCGTATTATGAACTTTCAAAGAAACCATGTCTTAGAGTGGTACTGGAATGGTGGAATTTAATGCTTTCAAAGCTCAATGGGGTTTCATGTCCTCAAATGAAAAAAACCCTCTCTCGTATTGAAGTAACTTATCTTACTTTCAGTATTCTTATATATTGAATAAACATATTCCAGCTGGATTAAAATACTGCTTTGGAATTCTCTGTGACGAACGAAGAAATATTTCGTCCAACCTAATGTGTCTGTAATTTGCAAATCCTTAATTTTTCAAAACTTGAACCATAACCGAATCTTTAACATCTCCACTGCAATATTTCATGGCTTCTGTTGTTTTATCTTGCATCTTTTGCTTGAAAAAATGGATCCGATGATACTAACAACCTGTTTAGAAGGTTTGTATTTGTGTCGACACGCGAAGTTTTTCTGGTGAAAAGTTCTCTATATTTTCTATTATCCTTATTCCTGGCAAGTCGCAATTATTTGTTTCCCATGAAATAAGACCTTGTGCACACTAACTGGCATATAATACCAGCCATACTTTTTTAGATAATGTTCCCTTGTTTCTGTTGCAAATATCTCGAAGGCATTTAATTCAATTGGAAACCCTGACCCAAGAGCTTCTAAGGTGATATGAAACTTTTTGATCATATCAATGTCTATTCCTGTAATTTCGGCAGTTTTCACTTCATCTCTGAAAAATCGCCTAGCCGTGTTCTCATGATTCGTATTACCTGACTGTTGAGTTGGCATATCGACCAATAGACCAGTTTCACTTCTGATTCTTTATTGAATAAGTATTTTTCTAGCTTTGACTTTTTCTTTAGCAGCCTGGTCTCTTACTTGCCAAATTAACATATCCATTCTATACGCAATGTGAAGTACACATTCCATAAATCGGATCCAAGAGTGAAAGTTACTTAATCCGAATGACATTGCTTATTGGTCCAGAGACTTCCTTGAAATATTGGCTAGGTTGTTCATTTCGAAAGGTTTTGCAGCGCAAATATAACAGGTTTGAGATGAAGACGTTACAGATGACAAAGCAGTACATATTTTGCCGTCAATAATAGTAAGTAAGAAAACTGGTTTGACTAAGAATAAAAACTGTCTTGATTTATCTCAATAGGCAATATAGTGTTCATTTGATGTTGAATTGAATCTACTTCACGTTTGATCAATTCGGTCGATTCTTTTGCAAAACTTAATTTAATAGGCTTGCAATACCTTGTTGATGATGGGGCTGGGTTTTGCCTAAGTATTATTTTGGTTTCTTCCTTAAAAAAAAAAACATTTGAATGGGCACCATAGATGCACTGAACCGATTTTCATCGAAATGATCGCCTGATGAAAAATGTTTGCTTGTATGACTTTTGCTGAGCACCATCACAACCCCATTTAATTATCAGGGATATTTCTTTTAAACCTGTTTTAAAATCATCAAAAGACTTTAACACGTCTTTTTAAGCTAAACATATACGCTTAACACTATGATTTAATAAACTTTGTAAGTCACATTCAGCAGAAGATTCGCTTACAGTTTTGCTATCGGGGTAGCACTTTGTTTTAGGCTCTTCAATTTTGTGATAATAACAGTTTTATTTATTTTCTGGCGTATTATTTCATATTGGTGAGTAGATAGCTGTGAGTCTGTCATCATTGCTACCGCTTCATTTGCATACATTGAAATACAGCATTCATAAAAGCTTTTTCCTGGTCTTCCTTCCTTGTTTTCCCGTGATGAAGAAGGAATTTCATCTAAAACTGTTTGTGGGAGTGTTACGATTTCATTCAACCACGAAAAATTAGTAGTTTCGAAGCGATCTCGATGGCGACCACTTTTGGCCATCCTTTCGTCAAACCTCAAGCATAAGTTTTTTAAGGTAGTCTTTATTGACTTGATTGCGTCCTCAGAAAACATGACCCCCCCCTGGGAGATAATTTGTTTGCTTTTTCATAGGAATTCCCTTCAATTTAAAACTAATTGTATTGCGTTAATGGATATGACCTCCATTATATTTTGAATTATTTATTTTTTGTATATGAAAACAACATTTGTATTTTACTTCCTTAAACTTTTTTGCTAAAAGTACTACTTTTGACTGAAGATTGGACCAAGAACATAATATGAATCGGATATTCAGCCCTATTTCAAAAACACAGCACAAATTCATCAACTTTTGACCAATTGACGATCCAGGTGGGGGGTCATATGAGCCAAAAAGCTTATACAGTTAAGTTGTATAAGTAAAGATTTGATTTAAAGATTTATTAGTAATTTAACGACATTCACCCAAAAAAGGTTTGCTGTCAAAAACAACTCAAATTTTGATTTTCGCTCAATTTAGAACTTAAAAAAACGTTAGTCATGCTTTAAAAACTGTTTCTAAGAAAAAGAGCAAATATTCAGGTTCTTAAGAAGAAACTTTGAATAAGAGATCATCAATTTTATATTAAGTTGCCTTTGAATTCCTTAAACTAGCCTTCAATTTTATTATTACATTTTTTTGACACACATAAATAGTGATTATTGACGTGATTTTTACTGCGACATATAGGAACTACATATATAGCAAGTTTTGCATTAGTAAACAATTTCAAACTAGAGTTTTTAATCAAATATGACATTACGAAGAAGTCGAAAAAAGTGGGTACCTCGATTTCTTCCGTCTGTCTGTCCAAGCAATTGTGTTGATTGAAATTAAGATTTTCAGCTGATTAGTGTAAGGAGTTTTTATCATTTTATTAATAAAAAAATAACATGTGATTTTTCTAAAACTTTCTCAAAATTTTGTGTTCTTAATTTGGCTTCTTTCTACAAGAAAAACATATTTTTGTATTGCTCCAGAAGGGTACCCCTTAAAAAATTCTTTATTTTGTTTTTAAGTTTTCTTAAGAACTAATGGAACGATTTCAACGATTTCTTTTTCTGTGCAAGCTCTTGTCAATGATCAAATTGATTATGATTTTTATGATCAAAAATGTATTTTTTTATTTTTAATAAAATACTAATTTCGTTTACAAAACTCGATATCTCAGAAAGGCGACAACATTTTTTTACGAAATTAAAATGTTCATATATTTATAAGCTCTTTATTAAGTGCTTATACCAAAAATATTTTTAAGACAAAATTTAAAATGATCTTCGAAAAAATAGGTTAATCTAGATTTTTTGACAAATAAAATGGCATTTAAATTTTTGAGAAGAACTTATTTTCGAGATACATTTTTAAATCTTAAAATATAGGCAATATTTTTAAACAGACTTTTTGGAAGAAATTAGAAAGTTCTTGCGACCCAGTAATGCATTTTATTTCTTTCAAAATTGGTTTTCTGTTGAATACAAAAGATCTTAAAAAATTAAATAAATCTACTTTTGAAGTCAATTTGCTTTGGATGCTCTAGAACCGAGATTCAAACACGAATTTCAATAATACAAATGCCCCAAAAAATCAAGCGACACTTTTGTAAAACTAATGGCTTAGTGAAAAACACAATAAACTTTTCATATCTATTGATATAAAAGCTTTGAAACGTGTAATTTGTGAGTACTACAAAACTTTTCTTCCCAACTTACCTTACTTTGTTTTAATTTAGTTTTTTTTAGAGAAATTATGTACTTAAATGCAACTATTTCCTTAAATTCAAGAACCAAACCTTTTTGTCTCTACAATTTTTAAGTTTTGTTGACGCCTTTATAAGATCCAAATACGAGTAAGCAGATTGATAACGATAGTAACAAGAGACTCCCGGAAATTGCGTTCAAAAAAACTACCTCAAAAAGAGCCCGACATTTTAACATATCAGATGCTCTCTCATTTTCTGGATTTTTAAATGTTTTCAGAGTTCTTCGCATTAATATAAATGAAAACAAGAAAAGTGTGTTTTGTTTTTGGAAAAAAGCAACGTTTCAAAACAATATCCTACATTTCTGCGCGAAATGTACCAAAAATCCTCTAAGCTATTGTATTTTAGCTCTTATATATGTCATATTTTGACAACTTTTCGAATCTTGGAATGCTTTCATATGAGTCATCCAAATTAAATAATTAGACATAACTTGCTGGACAACAGTGTCCTAAATAATTTGATAACCAAGCAATTATAAAATTTTGTTAGCATCCTTAACAAAACATTAAAAAACATTTTTAAGTGGTGAGTAAAAACTTATCTAAGTGTGTGACCCCCCCCTGATGAAAAGTCTGGATCCGCCCTTGCTCACACCATACCTTGTAATGAAATTTCGAACTTTGAGATCAATTTTTTTTTGTTGCACATTATTCTACAAAACAATTTGGTCACAGTCATTAAGTAGGAGGTGTTAGCTGCAAAAAAAACGGTTTTTGTTTACATTTGTGCAAGTCTTTTTTTCTATTAAATCCCGCTGAATAGCGAAATTGTCACACTGTGTTAATATGTGAATAAAAACTCTATCAAGATGCCCCTATAACGATCGCCATTGTCTGCTTATCGACCACTCCTTGCTTATTTTCGAAAAATGGCCCAATTGCGCTTTTGGACCAAAATCCGCACCAAAAAGTGATTCATTTTGGGTGTGTCAGCTTTTCAATGTATAACACATACAAATATTGGCTAAGTGTAACCATTCACGAAATAAGCACTAGTTGAAAAAAAACGTTAGATGGCGGACTCTATACTACTACTACCTACTTTCTTAATGATCGCATGACCGTCAGCGTACACTTGAACTCAATTTCAGACGCTCAATCAAATAGAGATTCTTCTTTCAGGCACACATCAAGAATGTGGAATGTTCTACCTGCAACCACTTATTTTGATATTCATAACTCTATGAACAAAGAGAAAAAATAACTCCTTTAGTGGATATAAGTTATTAAAATATAAGAATAATTTATTTCTTAAGTTTTAACGATCCAAAATTATTTTTTACGTCAGAATGTTAGTTTTAATATTTGTTTTTTTTTTTTTTTATAATAACTCTAATCATACTAATATTATAAATGCGAATGTAATTTTGTTTGTTACGCTTTCACGCAAAAACTACTTAACCGATCATCATGAAACTTTGCACATACACTCTTGAGAGTATTAGAAGTAACATATTAAAAAAATAAAAAAATGTACGAAAAAAAAGAAAATTGTTTGTCAAAATATCGTCAAATTTAGCTACTTCAACGCCATCTAGCATCATAGTAATGAAGTTTCAACCCTGAATACTGTAATACCAACCCACTATATTACCGACGGTGATGACAATATCTAATTCAATATCTAATTCAATTGAATATAGTTTCAACTGTTTCTATTTTTTCTATATTTACCGTACATATTACGAATTTTGAATGCTTTTGTCTGAGCATGTTGTTGCATCATGTTAGAGGTCCAATTAGCTTTACAGAACTTAAAATTGTCAATGGTCAAGAATGTCAAAATTACCGAGAAGCATGTGAAGCTCGGAAGCTCGGCGACTGTTAAAAAATGACAATCATTGGGATGAAACTATGGAGGAAGCTGTACAATGCCGATCGCCAGATAAAATCAGGGTACTTTACGCTACGCTTTTATCTTCTTGCGGTCTTTCTAACCCTCAAACTCTTTGGAATGAGTACGAGAATGATATTTTACATCAACTGCAGCGAGTACACACAGACATTACTTTCAATGAACATGTCTACAATAAAACGCTAATTATAATCGAAAACAAGGTTTTTATGATGGTTGGAAAAAAATTAGATGATTTAGGAATGTCCAGCCCTCGAAGAGGCAATGTGGATGATTTTGATAATGAAATTGCACGAGAGCTAGATTATGATTTCATAGCACTGCAACATAAAGTGGTAGAATTAGTCCCTCAATTACTTCTAGAGCAAAATCATGTTTTCCATCAAGTTTTACGTAAAATAGACTCCGGCAGTGGTGGACTCTTCTTTCTTTAGAATTCAGAATTATTAATTTTTGTTACGGTGAAATATATTTTAGCATTTGTTCTTGATCTCAGCCAAGCAATAAAATTTAGTTATTATATTGACTCATTTCTATTATTATACCCTTACCCTTTACCTCTCATACTTATTTAATTTCTCCACTGCGGACGAAGCCCCGGGTAAAAAGCTAGTATTCATATAATATTTTTTTTATTAATGTTTAAGCTACTTTGAAGTTATCATTTTAAATGCCTAAAAAAGAGGCAATTTTTTGCTTATTTTTAAATTGCTATGGTATAAAAACCACCCACTCAATTTTGTTGAGAGTCCATTCTTTAAAAACAATTCTTTCTTAATTCTCGAATGACCATCAGCTTACACTCGCACAGACATCTCTCTAAAAATCTTTTATTTTGAGTCTAGGAACCTTGAAACGTCGAGAAATGTCAAAATTTTCAATTTGAAAATCGGACCGGTTACAATAACTTCCTATGGGAAGTTTATAATTGTCAATTCTTTTTTATCGCAATTTGTTCGAAGCAAAGACAGACATTGTGTAATTTTCTACGGCTTAATTATTAAATATACAGAGGTAGTTTAATTAAATACACAAAGCTTCAAAGACAAATAATAATAAGTAGTGTATTTCTATTTATACACAAATATAATATTTAGAATCAAAATATTTGTGTTTATCTATGTATATGTTTATATATAAGGTAACTAGATAAATTTGCAATTTCTTAAACACACAAATATTTAATAATTGTTCTGATATTTGTTTGATTTAAGATGTAAACATCGATTCACCATGAAAAAAAGCAAATCTATGTTGAAGGTTATTAGTTAAAGTAACAAGTTTTGATATAAAACCAAATGAAAATTTATGTACCTACATATGTATGTGTTAAATTTATGTTTCATTATTTTGTTGCTAAGAAAAAGGCACGTTATTAACATTAAGGGGGTATTCTGGTTTAGAGACATGAATTTTAGGTAATTTTTGAAGTCCTATAGAAAAAAGTAAGCAACAATTTCACCATCAATTTGTTTATACATTATTTATTCACATTAGAAGTATAAAAACAATAAAAAGGTAAAAAAATCAAAATTCCGTTAGTTATCAGCTGATGGAGCGGTGCGTCTCAAAAATTTGGTGCGTGACCATACCCACGATTTTAACTCTCCTAGAAATCTGAAATCAAAAACTAAAAAAATTATTAATCTACAATAATGTCGCAATGTCTGGAACTACGGAAAAGTTACAAACATTTTTTTTTACAAAATGGCGTCTGCCTAAAGAAAAAAAAATTACCACTTTTTTGAACATTCTTCGATTTGTTAAAAATAGTAAAAATGAAAATTTGCTGATGGCCGTAGTTCCGGACGTAGACAAGAGTCCCTAAAAAGACTCTCTTAAAATTTCAAGTAAATCGGTTCGGCAGAACCTGAGAAATCGTGGGTTTCAGATTCAAAAAGACAGTTCTGAGAAAAACGCGTTCAAAGCACCCCATTATGTCTTTTGTTCGATTAGTTGCAGCCCAACCGATTTGGATAGCTGCTCAGCAAAATACTTATTTCTCCGAAAATAATTTTAATTTGGGAAAATCTTCTCGTAGACATATTCTCAAATATTTAAACTATGAAAATATGAAAAAAAAATCGATTTTTTTTAATTTCTAGACCAGAATACCCCCTTAAAAAACAATATCAGTCAATTGGCAGTCATGAAAATAATAGAGCAAGCTATCCAGCAAACCTACTAGATGGATATGAAACTCATTTAAAATATCATCGAGAATGTCCAAATCTATTTCTTCATTAAATTCTTTGAACATTGTTTTCTTTAAATTATTTAAACATTGGGAAGCTGTCTAGGTTTCGATTTTTTATAGATTCAGCCCCAAACTGGATTTTTTTAAATGCTTTTATTTTGTCTCTGGCATCGAAAACAGTTATTGCCTTCCCCTGAAGTGATACACTCAATTCATTTTTTTTTTAATATATCTGAAAGATATGCCAATTTCAATAACCTGCGGGGGACCTCCTTTACCTACCAATTAAAGGAAAAATTAAAAAAAAAATATTTTCTATATAAACAAGAATTGCATATCACCTTCTAATACATGGTATTCCATCATGTAACAGCTGATCTACTTCTGTGAAAAGAATGGCGGAAATAAATAAGTTTCGTCAAGTGACAAAATTTTATGTATCCATTCTTCTGGAAGATTCCTTCCTTCTGTTCTGAAACCTAACCGAAGTCGGTTCTTAAGGGGGTATTCTGGTCTAGAAATTAAAATAATCGATTTTTTTTTCTTTTCATATTTTCATAGTATAACTATTTTAGAATATGTCTACGAGAGGATTTTCCCAAATTCAAATTATTTTCGGAGAAATAAGTATTTTGCTGAGCAGCCATCCAAATCGGTTGGGCTGCAACTAATAGAACAAAAGACATAATGGGGTACTTTAAACGCGTTTTTCTCAGAACTGTCTTTTTGAATCTGATACCCACGATTTCTCAGGTTCTGCCGAACCGATTTACTTGAAATTTTAAGAGATTCTTCTTTAGGGACTTGTCTACGTCCGGAACTACGGCCATCCCCAAATTTTCATTTTTAATATTTTTAACAAATCAAATCAACAAATATTTTTCTTTAGACAGCCGCCATTTTGTAAAAAGAAATGTTTGTAACTTTTCCGTAGTTCCAGACATTGCGACATTATTGTAGATTAATAATCTTTTTTAGTTTTTGATTTCAGATTTCTAGGAGAGTTAAAATCGTGGGTATGGTCACGCACCAAATTTTTGAGACGCACCACTCCATGAACTGATAACTAACGGAATTTTGATTTTTTTTTTTACTTTTTTATTTTTTTTGTATGCTTCTAATGTGAATAAATAATGTATAAAAAAATGTATGGTAAAATTTTTGCTTGCTTTTTTCAACAGCACTTCAAAAATTACCTAAAATTCATGTCTCTAGACCAGAATACCCCCTTAACTATGAGTCAAGAAAGAAACAAAAAGGTTTTAACAGTGCTAGTCTAGATTAATATATTTCTACACTCTATAGATTATATATATATATATTATACATATTTAAACACATTTACGTTGGACATTGTGTGTCACGGCGAGAGATTCATCAAACAAAGGTAACGAATTTCCGGTAGCAGTGCAAAAACCCGCGCAATACCAAGCATGCCTGCCGCACTTCCCTACCCCGGACAACCTTGTCAAAATCTAATGAAGCCATAGAGGGTTCCTGTTCCTCTTAGTCTTCAGTGGGCTTGCAAAACATCATCCTTGTAGGCAAGGGTCAAGCTAACGTTACAAACCAACGATAATTACACAACATGTCCCCCAACATGTCCCCCAAAACTTCGGCTCTTATTTCGAAAAGCCACGTTCGTCAGTGTTTACTTCTGCGTTAGGAAGTAATGGCTTATGAACATAGACTTCCCATGTCATCACACAATACTTTAAAAAGCCTTTGGCCGTGATTTAATAAAGTTAATTATTTTCAAGCTTTCTTCCAACACCTCTTTAAGGGAGACCGGCATTTTTTTCATTGCTAGGACATAGCGGTATAGAACGCAATGTCTACTGGTGCATCTTTTAACAATTTGCTTTATTTTTGTGACGGTACCGGACGTTTTTCCATTCATGGCTTTGGCATCGTCCGTGGATACTCCCACTCAGTTAACCCATGGTGTGCCATTTAGAATACAAAATCTTGATGATTCCCTGCAAAGTGAAGTTTCATTTTTTGCTGCAAACATTGCACTGTTCGGCAACACTTTGTCGCAAATTACGTCTTGAATTTTATTGTCACTTTTCTCAGCAAATCCAAAATTCAAATATTATTCGTGGTACTTCCTTTCAACTGATTTTTCTGTGCAGCATTGATCATCGTGGAACTAGTACTAGGCACACTATCAAATTCAAAACCTTCAGAAATCTCTAACGCTGCTGTTTCTATCGCGTCATTTTTCTTCACACTAATAAAAGTAAAATAAGTACTCGTAAAATCATTGAAATTATTTACTGTGGTGACAGGCTCAAAAAAAGAAGTTATTAACCGGGGATTACTACTTTACGTAAATTATGATTTTGTTTGGACATATACGTCAGTTGGTGATTCTTCGGCATCTTCGGGTGATTTTGCGGACCATTCACTTGCTTTTTTTTTTTAAAGATCCATATTTATGCCAGCGATTCGAGAATGTTATATATTAAACAAAAAAGAGTGGGTAATAAGTAAACTCACGCACTAAAAGCTACTGCAAATTAACTTCACCGTACCTACTTCGTTTAAAAGTTTGCATGAATTGAACAAAAACTGTTTCTTTTTTTGAATCGTCACTGTGGATGGAAAAGTGTTCCTTGCAACTATAAAATTATACTTCTTTTTATCTTTTCTCGGTATTTGACAGATTGTTTAGTTACCTGCAAGTGCTCCGCGGAGCACACTTTGGGAAACCCGGGTCTACATAATCCTCCAACTACGCAAGCAATTATCAAAATTGTGAAGAAGTTTGAAGATACTGGATTGGTTACAGATATTATAGGCCTGTATCGCTCGTACCACTGAAAATATTGCTCATGTAAGTGTTGCGAAGACCCAAATGTGTCGATTCCTCTTGGTTCACAGAAATTAAGACTGCCTTAATGCACTTTATGGCATATTTTGAATTTGGATCTGCACCTACAAGTCTAGATCACAGAACAACTGCAGCCAGCTGACCATTCACAACGTGCGTCGTTTATGTGTCGAATGAACAACGTCCAGTGGACGTCGCACAGTGCTTCGAGTAGTGGACAAAAATAAAAAAAAATTATTTTATTTCTTTGTTTTAAGCTATAAATCTGTTTTTAAACATGTTCATATACTTAAATTTGTTTTTGTTTTGTTTTTTTGTTTTCTCTTCTTCGTTAACTAGCGGGACTTTTGTTAGCAATTGAGGTTATTTAACAATTAAAGCAATTAAAAGTTGTGATTTGGTGCGAATAAGTTTAGCTCGTGTGGTAAAATTATTTTTTCTTACATTTTTTTTTGATTAAATATTGAAGACCGCTCAAAACATTTTCTGATCTATCCCAGAAAACCAAAAAACGTAGAGTTTCTGAGCTTCTAAAATCTAAGTCTACTGAAGAGCTAGATTTTGCGTCAAAAATGTCGAAGCGGTTATCAGGGTCAACAAATGATGGCAACACCGCAAGACGTTTTTTTCAAAATTCAAAAATAACTGCCAAAAGTTGATATAAATAAATTTTCTGAATTGCTTCCGAAGTTAAAGAGAAATATCTGGAGCTCTACAGCTGGTACTATATGCCTATAAGTGTACATAAGCTACTGATACACGGTCCAGACCTAATTTCATCTTTTGAAATACCTATAGGGCAGCTTTCTGAAGAGGCTTTAGAAGCAAGCCATAAGGAGTTCCGCAGAAATCGCCTTTCTCATACGAGAAAATCATCCCGGGTGAATACAAATGAAGATCTTTTGACCACGTTACTTTTAAAGTCTGATCCTTTCATATCAAATATGAGAAAAACTGATACAAGGCTTTCGAAAGCGGACCAGAATGATATCGGGCCTTATATCAAAGCGGATGAAAACACTTTAAATGTATCATCTTCATCAACTCCTCTTGAAAACTCCTATAGTGATCTTTCGTCGGAATAGTTCTTAATTTTCTTTAATAAATAGACATTTTTTTATTATAAATTATTATTTATACAAGCAATAAAAATGTCCCTTACGTACATACATACTTCAGAAAATCTTTTATTCTTATATATTTTGTGGTTGTTCAATATCCGTATTATAACTTTTGTGCATCCAAATAATCCTAAAATTTGAAATTTTTGGTTTGCAGCTAATATATGGGCGTGGCAGTGGGCGGATTTGGCATTATTTTTATATGTGAGTTTTTAATTTGCCACCGTCTTAATACTTGTAATCACTTTTGTACGAAAAGTTTTCATCTAATTAACTTTTGGTAAAAGTGGGCGTGGAAGGGGGCGTAAAAAATGTCTTATCTTAAGTGAAATACGCTATTTATTTAATTACCAAACAAATTTTTACTTACATACATTACTTTCAAAAAATTGATTTTTGTCCACTTCGTCCATACAATCGACGCACTGTGCGTCGGTTTTACGAACAAAATTTTCTCACTTGGTGTGTATGTTGATAAACGAAACTGTCGTATGTGGGGTTCTGAAATTCATCATGTAATTGAAGAAAGGCCATAATATCCACAAAAAGTCACTGTTTGGTGCACTCTTTGGTCCGGAAGAGTGATTGAACCATACTTCTTCGAAAATGACGATGGAACAACTGTTGCGTTGTGGTCACATGATAACCGACTTGTTTTTGCGTGCTATTGTATAATATGGAAAATATTTGGTTTCAACAAGACGGTGCCACTTTGCTCACTACTCGATGGCATGTGGCTTTATTGCAAGAAACACTTCGTGGCCATGCAATTTATTGTCGTGGTAATATCAACTGGCCACTAAGATCTTGCGATTTCTAACCGCTGGACTTTTTGTATGTTAGGCTACGTGAAAGACCATGTTTATGCAGATAGACTTTTAACTTTTGAGCAATTAAAAACCAACATTCACCAAGTTAAGGCTGCGTTAGCGCGCAGTATATGTAAAAAGTGGTCGAAAATTAACTCACAAAAAATCGATGCTTGCAACAATTCGCGTGATGGCCATTTAAATAATGTACTCTTTCACACATAATTTCAGCCAACAGACTTTATAATATAAAAAGAAATTTCTTTAAAAAAATTTTAATTTGTGTTTTATTTGCGTTTACTTTTGAAACCCAAAAATGGATAACCCTGAATATTTGCACATTTGCTGTTGTTATCAAAAACTCTACAAATTCCTCTTAAGGACCTTGCTTACTTACTTACTTAAGGTGGCGCTACAGTCCTGTGTGACCTAGGACCTCACTCAACAAACTTCTTCATTTAGCTCGGTCGCTAGCTAGCTGTTCTATTTTAAGTAACAGTAAAATTTGAAACCTCTATTTGAAAAACCCTATATTATTCAACTTTAAAATGACATAATGAAACGAAATGAAAAGTGCTCCTGATGACGATAAAAATACAAAGTTAGCAAGAAAAACCTTTTGTTAATTAAGTAATAAATGTAAGAAAAGTGTACAAAGTATTACTTTACTTCTAAGACCCGAAAACATCTAACAAATTCAATGTATTCAACGAAAAACTACGTAAATTCATAGTATAAACTTTTTGACAGATTCTTACAACGAAAAAAAAGAAGAAAATAAGGAAAAGGGAAGCATTTATCAGTTTAAAAACACGTAACTTTGACATTTGCCATATACCAAAATGAGTTAAGAAAAACCACAAAAAATCTCATAGTATATGAAAAAATTCAAAACAAATTTAACTCCTACACGAATAAATAAAAACCAGTGCGATTCTCTCTCTGGGTCCTATAGGGAATATAATATGAACATAAAATGAAAAGGAGGAATTAATGTGTCATTATTGTTGACATTTTCCATCTTAAATCTTCTGAATACCATACAACATACACACAACACATATGAAGACACATTCATGCACAAAAAAAAAAGAAAATGGTTTGATTCTAAATTTTCTTGTTTAAAAACAATATGTCTACAGGAAAAAAAAACATCGGAAATTATGTCTTTTCCCAGAAGTTTAATTTTAAATATTTCGTTTTAAATTAAAAAACAAAACAGAAAAAGAGAATTGAACGAATTTTCCTTCAGATTTTTTTTTGTTAACATTTTTCCACCATAGAGTGAAATCTTGTTTAGGATGATTTATGTTAAATTAAACAAGAGAAACAAAATAAGAAATAAAAAAACGATACATGAATCCACAGAAAAACCAAAAATAGCAAAACACCAACCAAACACCGGAAAATCAACAATTGATGCTAGAGGGCGTGACAAATCCATTTTTCCAGATTGTGGTGTTATCAAAAATAAAAAAATACAAAAAGAAAAACGATTCAAATAAAATCGTCGTTGTCGTTTTGATAATGTGAATGAACACAAGAATTACGAAACAATATAAACAAAAGATAAAATATATATTTCGTGATTTTCCGCCCAAATTCTGGCATTGATGGCAATCTACTCGTATATAGGTATAGACTATAGGTACACCGTTGGGAATTTTGTTTCTTTTGTTAGCACTTTTCGCCCGGAAAAAATAATTTCCTTTCCTCAGGCACTAATGTCAACATCTTTTTATCACCGTAAGAAGGAGTGTTTTTTTCCTGTCGAGTTTATTATTAAATGAATTTATTAAATTAAATATTTACTTTTGTTTAAGAAGATTATAAAAAGGTAAAGTCAAACCACATACAAAATTATATTGTTTGGATATTTTATGCTACTTTTGCACATCATCATCGTCAACTCGAATTTCAAAAGTACTAAAATATTTGAACATACAAATAAAATTGAAATTACAGCACTTGTGTAATAAAAAATTAAATTTTAAAAACTTATGGAGACAATAAAAAAGATATTGGCAACTACATGTGTTCAGAAGTGGGAACAATTTTCATTTTTTCTTTTATTTTTAAACTTTAGTTTCTCGGAAGTCTTAATTAATGACTCGTGTTTTTATTTGATAAGTAATAAAACACCCTCCCTAATAATAATGAAGGACGTTTTGGAAAGTAAGACATATGCTTTCGAAGCGGTTTTTAAAAATTTTGAATTTTGATATTTTGAACATTAAAAGGCATCCTCTTAGATCTTTGAATGTCTTGATATTACTCCTCATATTTTCAGTGCAGAAGTATCGTATAATAAATTATTACTTAAAAACTATCTACTACCCTCTAAATAGTTCTAAGAGGGTATCCTTTTAGTTTGTTTTACCATTTCAATGTGCTGTTTAAAAACTCATCTTTAAAAACGATGCTGGTTAGAACGTTTAAGTTAGCGATGACCGCTATTGAGCCTTTTTCGGCCATCAATTGAACAACAATGATGTACAAGAGGAGCTGTGAGTTGAATTGAATTTTACCTCCAAGGTTGTATGATTTCAAGCCGCTCAACTATTTTCTGTGGGTGCGTTAGTTTACCAGTGATAACCTTACATTTTTGATAGCTAAAATTATTATATCAGTTTATAGACTACGTCCAAGCTAGCTCAAGTGGTCACATCCAGTAATCTAATTTAAATTATAATGACAGTAGTTTATCTTTTGAATGAAGTAAATTTCAAGTTTAAATAAATAATCTTTCTTTTATTCCATTTCAAAATTATAAACCTCTAAAAAATACCCATTATATGTCAAAATATTGCATTCGTAAAAATTTCAAACTCGGGATTTTAATCAAAATGCCCCTGCAACCTAAACCATTGAGTCGATTAAGTTAAAAAATTGGAAATTGAAGTCTTAAGCAGATTCACTTTAGACTTTTTTAGACAAATTTTTTGGTTAGAAACCGAGTATTCTCAAAAACAGCCTAAAAAATTGGAATACAATTTTCTTTCAACATGTTTCAGAAGGTAACCCGCTTTAGAAGCGTTATTTTGTTTTTGAATTGTTTAATTTTTTGAACAAGCTTTTATACTGTTTAAAAATGTTTGCTGATCAAAAACGTCATTTTTTTTAAATCGTCCATAGCTCAAGAACCAGAAAAGATATCGACTTCAAATAAGTTTTGCTATACAGATAATAAAGTTGAAAGATGCAGAAAGGGCTCTCAAGCAAATTGCGTAACTGATTTTTTTTATCATAGCAGCTTCAAAAAAAGGTGCAGTTTTTGGTTAACCTTAAATATCTTACAAACTAACATGGCTAGAGATTTTAATTAAGTTTTAAATAATAAATTGTAACGTGATACAAAACAAGTATATTTTTGAAAAAAATCCAATTAACGTTTTTTTTATAAATCAAAAAAGAAACGAATACAAAATGATTTTATCTCGAAAACAATATTATGCAACGAAAAACAACGTTTTGAACATCTGGTAAAATTTTGAGAAAAATAGAATTGACATTTTTTTTTCAACAAATAAAAACCTAAAAAAAAATGTATAAAAGTTTGTAAAAATTGATTTTCAACTCAAATATCTTTTCAAATACTTTAAGTATTCAATTAAAACTACTTTTATCTTTTAAAAAGTATTGTTTTCAACATTCAGTAAAATTTTGAGAAAAATCTAATGGACAGTTTTTTTTTTTAGCAAAAAATAAAACTTAAATGAAAATTTAACAAAAGTTGGTAAAAATTGGTTTGCGACTCAAATATCTTCTCAAACATTTGAGATTATGGCTTCGAGCTAATTTTAGCTAATAAGAAATATTGTTTTCAACATTAGGAAAAAAAATGTATAAAAGTTGCTAAAAATTTATTTTTGACTCAAATATCTTTTCAAAAATTTGAAATATTGGCTTTAAACTTATTTTATTTCACAGAAAATATTGTTTTCGATATTCAGTAATTTTTATATACAAATTTAACAGTACGTTTTTTCATAAAAAAAATAAAATCTACAAAAAATGGTAAGCAAATTTGGTAAAAATTGATCCGAGTACATTTAGACAAACTTTTAAGCAAGACATATCGAAATCGGATGGGAAGTTATCAGTGTGGGTTGCATCCCAGCCTCTTTTTTTTTAATTTCAGATATTGCATACAAAATAGAAAAGCCAATCTTTAACTTTCTTAAGAAAAAAGTTTAAACTTTGTAGTTCTTATAGATATTGGTAAGTTATTTAATGACTTGGGTCGACAGTATAAACGTTGGAGAAATGAGTTTTATGAGCAGTGGGAGTATTGACAAGATGAATTTTATTTATGCGTAGATTGTGTAACTGCGAGTTCCTACTTGGAATGATACCACTTTGCTTGAAAAATTATTCTCTCAGTACTTTAAAAATGCAAAGGTGTCTCAAAGGTAGAATTCACAAATCCTTGAATAAGGGCCAACTTTCAGTTAATTAATTTTGTTGCAAATGATTCTAATTATATGTTTTTGAGCAATCTGCAAGGGTCTTTAAGTACTAACATATGAAAAACCTAAGCTAGATAAACCATATTGTATTTAAGAGTGTCCAAGCCCGTAATAAATGAAGTTAAACTCTTTTTGAGCAGAACGGTTTTAACAGATACATTTTTCTAGTAATTAGTAAGTAATTTTTTATATTGAAAATATGATCTTTCCAGTTAAGATTAAAATCAAGTGTAACTCGTAGATATTCAAAACTGTACACTAAATCAATTTTGAAACAAGAATCGGATCAAGAACCAGCTGCTTGAAAATTAGGTCTACCACAATTATGTAAGGGAAACGTGAATTGTCTACAATTCGACCCATGAAATATAAAATTGTAATTGCAAAGCTGATGACTAGAAGTTTTGATTGACATTATTTTATTTGTTCCACTAAGGATTAACTTGTTAACCGAGAACCATCTTCTTAGAGTTTCGATATCTTCTTCAATTTGAATGTTACATTAATGTTCTGAGATTGACATAATGGCGTAGCAAGATCATTCAACTGCAACCTAAATAGAGAGTTAATATAAACCAGAAAAAAACAAGGAGCAGAGACCGGAACCCTTAGGTCCTCCAGATTTATATATTGAGCTTCACCATTAACAACTTCTTTTTGAACTCTTTCTTTTTAATATGACGTCAGCCATTATAATATAACTCTTCTAAATCCTAAATTCCATAGAGTTGTCTGCAAAGTCGAAGAATTGCATCTTACATTGACTTTCCAGACCGAAATCCAAATTGATTTTCGCTAAAAAAAACAATTTTTACCTTAGAAAGAAGTAATTCTTTTTTTCATTAATTTTTCGATAATTTTTGAAAGCGTGGGAAGAAGAGAAATAAGTCTGTAGTTTGTAGTTAGACAGGGGGATCACCTCCGTACATTTAAATTGTTGAGGAAAACAACCTTGTTCAATACCTAAGTTAAATATATAACTTAGCACATCTGAGACATATAAATCAATTTTTTTGAGTAGGTTACTAGATATTCCATCTGAAGTACAAGAGTTTTTGTGTTTTCATCGATAAAATAAACGAATAAGTTTTAAAAGAGGAAATAGTATGGAAAGCAAAGCTGTAAGGTTGTAAATACATATTCGGAATCTAAACTGCTTTGATCAGGATAATTGTAATCAACATACAAATAAAAAGACGGCTTCAATTTTTCAGAGATTTCCGTAAAATAATCACTGAATTTGTTTCAAATACATTTTGAATCGCATAGTGAAATATCGTCTGCGACAATAGTTTCTTTTGCGTTAGAGTTCGTTTTCTTTCCCAAAATATAGTTGATAATTTTCCATTCCTTTTTTACAATGTCTTTCGAACTTTTGAATAAATAAGCATAATAATTTTCACGAGTTGATTCAATGTTAGTTTTGACAGCTTTACATAACGAATCATGATATTTGTGTAGTATTGTATTATTTTGGTGTTTTCCAGCTTCTTTAAAAACTTTTTTTTTTATTCTTAATGGAGAAAAAGAACATGTATTGATATGCTTTTGCAAGATTGATTTAAAAACATTAAACGAAGAAGAATAAACTTGATCCCAAAATTCATGTTTCAGAATGCTAAGTAATAAAGTAAAATCTATTATAAGATGTTTTTATCATTATTGGAATTTGAAATATTTTCCATGTCATTAATTTTTAAAACGATCATTTTGTGATGAGTGATTTTATAATCTAGAACACTTTCAGAAAAATGAAGCTTATTATTCCTGCTAAAACGCGAGAAATGTGCACAATACAAGTACTAGAATTTGAAGTACCGATTGTCGCTTCTTTAATATAACCTTTAAGACCATTTGAAGCTATAAGAAATAGTTAATTTTCAACATCTTTATCAGATGTGTCTAAAATAAGACACAACAACTGAAAAGCATGTAACCCGGTATATTATAAAGGCTTATTTCACTTTCAAAAACCCAAATCTCTGTTAACACAATAATAACTTTAAATTTTTTAAGTGACTCAATGTGAGCTAAAAAAATGGAAAAGTTCTTTTTCTTAAACTACGGATATTTTGCTGAATACAAAACTAATTATTAGGAAAACTACGAAAAACTGGAATTTCACAAATGTTTGGGACTGAAGAAAATATCTAAACTACAATTAATTCAAACTAAATTGTCGCCCTCACTCTTCTTGATAAATATGTTCCCAATTCCTAGTCTAAACTTACTTGATTCCTTCCGTAGTTTTCATTGTGATCGCAGGATTAAGTGCATCTGATGTGTCAGACAATCGTTGATGTAAACATTCTCATGTTTACCTCGAACTCCAAAAAAATGTTTTTGTTAATTGTTCTTTCTTTCCCTTTTATTTATTTATAATTTAAGGTGTAAGTTTTAAGCAGGTTTACTTTAGAGATTTTTTAAAATTTTTTTCCAATACCAAGCATAACAAATTTGTTGGTCAAAAACCAAGTATTTTCAAAAATTGTCTTAAAAATTTGTATACAATTTTCTTTCGATATGAAAAATAAATGCTCTTATATTGTTTCAGAAGGTTACATTCTTTAGAAGCGTTATTTTGTTTTTGAATTGTTTAATTTTCTGAACAAGCTTTTATATTGGTTAAAAAATGCTTGCTGATCGAATCGAATTTAACTTTCAATTTACTTTGAGCGTACTTCCGTTGAACCCAAAGAGTTAAGTTACTATGTGTGTCTAAAAAGATTTAAAGCCGCTTAGGATAATTTGAAAACTGATTGCTCAACATTGTTTCCAAGAATAAAAATGTCTTTTTAGACTGATACTGTGAACTTACTGTTACTCAAAACTTAAGTATTAAAAAACGTGACATATTATTTGTTTCCTATTATAATTTTTGATATTTGTCCATGTAAGCTTTTTCAAAAAGGTGACAGAGCAAAATTGGGATTGTTATGCTTCTATCCAAAAATATAATAAAGCACATGCAAAATGAAGATTTAACCTTTTTTTGATTATTCCTACACACCATATCCTCAATTATCCTTATTCAACAATTTAAACAAAGGTCTATTGCTTACGATTCAAAAACTTAAATTTCATGGAATGATGATACTTCCTATTATAAAGAAAGTCCAACAATCCCAAGAATGTAATTCAAATGCTGATTTAGTGATATTAAAGTAGACCAATGACACCTGATCCTTTTTTATGTCAAAAAGTTTCAACAACTATATAAAGGACATAGGTACAGTAGAGGGCACAAAAAACAAAGTTATGTCACTTTCAACATGACACAACAGCTAGCACCATTCAATGGTGGCGGTGGCACTGCGGCGGCGGTGGCAATGTGGTTGTCTAGTTATCATTATTCCCATTCCCAAATTACCATGAAATTGGCTACAAAAGCCACCTTAATCTCCCATCACTTTAGACCATGAAGACTTTACCTAAGCTATTTAAAATGAATGGACCACTTATACAGCCAGAAACTTATGTCCTGGTGTCGGTTTCTGTACCAAAGTCCAGCATTAAATCGTAATGTAATGAAACACCATCATATTACCCAGCAGTAGTCAACTTTAATGTACGATTCTGTGTTTTTGTGCTTCATTTCGTTTTTGTTTTGTTTATTTTTAATGTAACAAAATAAATCTTTTAGAAACAAGGAAACAACCTTCATAAACACCCAACGAATTCTGGGTTGCGGCCGGTCGGTGGTGGCGGGTACCTTTTGAAATGTTATACAACGTGCTTCGGTGTCGGTCACGTCAAGTTGCGGATCTACACATGCCCGAAAAGGAAGTCATAAGCAAGATTAATAATACAAAAAGTATGCGGGATATGTGAGCATACATCCTGTTTGCAAGAGAGAGGTTCCTAACCTACCTCTGTTATATATGGTGTAGAGTTTATACCTGGTATATAAGTTATGGCGCACAACCTGTCAAATTATAATACGCATCTGGTAAGTTGTTTGCCAGACCTCTTCTCCACCACCGCTGCGCTAGCAAGAACTATACCATATCACGATGATGATATTCTGCGGAAATCGAATTAGCAAACAGGATTCGGATTCAGATTCGGGGAGTGACTATACCGCATCGTCACAGACCAGAGATAGACAAGCGTCAGAAACGTCAATATATAACATAAATATATGAGAAGAGCTCTGATATTATGAATGTATAGTGTAGGCTTTATGCTCCGGATGGATTAGTTTATTGGTAGACCCAAGAATTGAGTTGTGGCAGTGGATATAGATGATATAAATCCATAAATTAATAATGCCAAATGTCATGATAGCACACACTTTCAATAGGGCCCAAGAGTTGGCCTGGGCTACAGTTCTAACATTTGATCCTTGAGCCTTGACATACACACACACACACGCACATACACTGTACACTATAGACTTCACTATCTAACATAAGTCAATAATAGATACAACAAAATATCAATGTTTACTCATCAAAGAACGTTGTTGCTGTTTCGTTGTTGTTGGTTAGAATTAGAATTTTGAAATGTATGTGGCTATTTTAGTTTTGTATAAGTTTGTGTGGTAAGTTTCGATTGAAACTATTAATTAATTCATATTGATGTTGGAAGACACGCAAGTTTACAGAAATCAAGTGAGCATAAATAATCAGTTTAGTATTTGGTTATATGAGCTTCGAAGTTATAGTTATGATGAATGAAGTAGGTTCATAATATAATTTGGGGGAAATTATTTGGTTTTAAATAAAGTTAATTTTAGATCTTTTTTTTAAACTTCGAATAACTTCTAGGGACCTCCTTTTTTAGGTCCTTCAAGATATTCATAATTTATATAGTATACTATTGAAAAGCTTGGATTTGTAAGGAATATCGAGGAGTATAAAAAAGGTCCTTCAAGTTTATCTGTGTATTTGGGTAATACTTTAAGTCCATTAAAATAGGAATTACACCTTGGTATTGACATTAATGAGAGATAACAAGTTAGACAATTCTTTAATTGATGTAAGAATAATCAACAAATCTCGTGCTTATTTTATAAGTTATGGAAAGTTAAATGTCGATGAAATTGCTATTGCGTGATTATTTCCGTTTTAATAGTTTCAATGAAAGTGACATCTATTATTACAATATTTTCAAACATACAATTACAATTGTCTCCAACATTTTTTTTAACACTTTAACTAGTTTCCAACTTGCTTTCTTTCATTCCGTAACTGACCACTTTTTTGCTTTATTTAAGTAGACTAAATGAGAATAAGTTCTATCTTATCGTTATTTCAACAATCATTTCAGAATTCGTACTTTCGGAAGGACTTAAAATATCATTAAAATATTATATTTACTTTCTACTTCATAGCACATATAGTTTTCAAGTTTAAATCTGATCTTCAATATATGATTTACTACAGCAATGGTGAGGGTGAGAAAACTCCCTGTTTTGAAATAGCAGATGCAATTTCAATGGCTTTCATTTTCATCAACTTAAGAAGTGGCCCAATGTAATTAAATGTTCTCTTTGCAGCATATGAGCGTTTTTACGAGGCCATTACGTAGATTCAGTTTGTTGCCGTAGCCATTTACTCCGTAAAGTTTGTCATTACTGTTTGTTTTTTGTTCGTAAGCTTTAATATTTGTATGTTTCAATATTGTATCGAAAAAAATATCGGCCAAATGGCAGCCGTGACCTCTCGGCGGATCACCTCCATCCGATGGTCACAATTTTCAGCTTCATTGAAGAATAATTTGGGTTCTATGCCGTTAATCTACCGAATCATCTCATTATTTAGTTCTTCAACCAATTGGGTTGAGGACAAAAACCTTCTGAGTATGTTTCAAGCCGGTTTTCGAGCGGGTTACTCAACGCTGGACCATATATTTGCGTTAACAAGTATTGCCAAGAAATGTATTGATAAAAAGAAAAAATTATACGCTTGTTTCGTTGACTTCAAAGCTGCATTTGACAAGGTGAATAGACAAGCATTGTTGTACAAGCTCTCAATGCTTGGAATCTCTCGGAAATTCTTGCAGCTATACTTCAATTTCCTTATCTCGTCGACTGCTTCGGTATGGGATGGATCGCATCTATCAGATTGGTTTGAAACGACAACAGGTGTCCCACAAGGCTGCATTCTAAGCCCAATCCTCTTCGCTTTATTTATTGATGATATTTCCGATGTTCTTCCAGGAGGAATATCTTTTGCCGACATACAAGTAAAAGTCTTACTCTATGCTGATGACCTAGTATTGCTGGCTGAAAACCCTTTCACTCTACAGCTGCAAATAAACAGGTTAAATACATTCTGCGAGAAATGGGGGTTAGCTATCAATACTAGCAAAACTAAGGTGATGATTTTTGAGACTCGTCAAAGAAGAAGGCTTCCCGAAGAGAATTGGCAACTTAATAATATTGCTATTGAAGTGGTGCAGGAATTTAAGTATCTGGGAGTTTTAATCACAAACAACCTTAACTTCGCAAAGCATGTTAAGAATAAAAGTAATGAGGCTAAATTAGCTTTGAGCATAATGTGGCCAAAGTTCTTTGCGAACCAAGAAATTGATCTGTTGTCAAAATACCGTGTGTTTCGCGCGACTGTGAATACATGCATGTGCTATGGTACCCCGGTTTTCGGACATACTTATATAGAGGCGTTCGAAGCAGTACAAAGATATTTCTTCAAGCGCTTATTTAGATTGCCAAATTCAACGCCAAATTATGCCATCTACGTTGAATCAGGATTATCGCCTCTTTACATTGAAAATCTAAAATCAAACTCCGACTATTTAATAAGAGTTATGAGAAGAAGCGGAAGAAGTCTTCATAAATCAATCATGGTAAGATTGTTGCAAACGAGGGCTTCACCATTCAAGGATTGGAACGAGTTAGCCCTAGCCCACGGAACTAATCTTCCCCTAAGTGAAACAAACGTTGATGAATGGCCGGTGCTTTTTGCTAATGTCATTGCTAAAATAGATGAAAAA
Source organism: Eupeodes corollae (assembly GCF_945859685.1). Classification (NCBI taxonomy): domain Eukaryota; kingdom Metazoa; phylum Arthropoda; class Insecta; order Diptera; family Syrphidae; genus Eupeodes; species Eupeodes corollae. The sequence continues at coordinate 138,779,065 of NC_079148.1, read as the reverse complement.
ATTTACACCCAGCATCTATCTAGAGCAAATGAAACTACATCTAGAAATATGTATAAGAACCTAAATCACCAGTTACCCTCGGAAGCGAATTATTTCTCTACTGAATTTTCGGCCGAAGCTATAAGCTACATATTCAGAGCTCGTGTCGAATTGTTAAACTTAAACTTTATGCCCCACCGAGCTGACTTGTCACAAATTTGCGAGCTTTGCAACAGACGAGAGAATGAAGATACAATCCATTTTATTGCAATCTGTCCAATGCTGCAGGAAATCCGACGATTGTATTTCGAATCAAGTCATCTCACCCTAAACCGACTCTATGAAATACTCAATGGAGCGATAGGATGGTCTACCCTCTATAAGTACTGCAAACACGCCTTAGCATATCGCAATAGTTATGTAACTTAAAACAGCAGTTGTTGCAGTTCAAGCACCAAAATTTTTGTTGATATCTTTTGTGTTTCAAATCACTTAAAAATTGAAAACGTATAAATATATTTGTGTTTCAAATCATTTCAAAATTGGTATCTTTTTGTGTTTCAAATCATATTAAAATTGTTAAATTTCTTAATTGAATTATGTAAATCTAATTTTAGTTACTTTATGCTTTTTTGAATTTGTATACTATAAAAAAAAAAAAACTTGTTACTTTTATTTATTTTATTTCATTTTTATTCTTTATAACACTAAATGAAATGTCATAACAGGCAGACGGCAGAATAAGCCATGTCATTATTCTTAAGAAAAGAAATATTGTTAATCAAAAATTTTTGTTAATAAAGAAGTTATCTATCTATCTATCTATCTATCTATTTAGTTCTTCAAAAGTTTGTTATCATCTGACGATAGTAAGCATGAGCTGGTTGACAGTATCAAGCAGAATTTTGATCTTATAGAATTTCAAAAAAAAAACATTGTTTTAATTTAAAGGTTCTACGTTAGCATTTTTCTTATCGTATCTAACCCAAAATGAGAAGTTACAGTGAAAGTTCTGAATTCTGAAGTTTAAATTTAAAAATTCTTTATATTTGCCAAAGAAAAGAATTATGGCCTTAGTGACAATTTGGAGTTAACTTGCGCTAAGAATGTTGATCTTTTTAGAGTCAATATTTATTAAAAACCTGAACAGCACACATTTTTTAGTCCAATTCCGATCTTTAATTAACTTCCCATAGAAAGTTATTGTAATGGGTCCGATTGTAACATTGAAAATTTTGACATTTCTCGACGTTTCGAGGTCCCTAGAGTCCAAATAAAAGATTTTTAGAAAGATGTGTGTGCGTGTGTACGTACATTCGTACGTCCGTACGTTCGCGACGTTTTTTTCGTCGTATATAACTCAAGAACCAGAAGAGATATCGATTTCAAATAAATTTAGTAAAAAAGAGGCTGGGATGCGACCCACACTGATAACTTCCCATCTCGTCTGTCGATTTGTCTTGCTTAAAAGTTTGTCTATATGTACTAGTATCAATTTTACCAAATTTGCGTACTATTTTTTATAGATTTTATTTTTCATGAAAAACGGACTATTGCATTTTTATATAAAAATCACTGAATATCGAAAACAATATTTTCTGTAAAATAAAACAAGTTTGAAGTCAATATTTTTAATTTTTGAAAAGCTATTTGAGTCGAAAGTAAATTTTTACCAAGTTTAAGTATTGTTTTTTTTTAGAGTTTTATATTTTTTTTTAAAAACCGTCAATTCGATTTTGTTCAAAATTCTATCGAATGTTGAAAACAATATTTTCTATAAGATAAAATTAGTTTGAAGCCAATATTTTATAGTTTTGAAAAGATATTTGAGTCGAAAAACAATTTTTACCAACTTTTGTTAAATTTTTTTTAGGTATTTAATTTTTTGTACAAAAACTATCAATTCGATTTTTTTCAAAATTTAACTAAATATTAACAACAATATTTTTTGAAAGATAAAAGTAGTTAAAAGCCAATATCTACAATTTTTGAAAAGATATTTGAGTCAAAAATCAATTTTTACCAACTTTTATAAATTTTTTTTAAGGTTTTTATTTTTTGTAAGAAAACTGTCAATTCGATTTTTCTCAACATCTTTCAGAATGCTTAAAACAATATTTCTTATAAGATAAAATAAGTTTGAAGTCTAACTTTCAAGTTTTTGAAAAGATATTTGAATCCATATTCAATTTTTACCAACTTTTGTTAATTTTTGTTCGGTTTTTAATTTGTTATAAAAAAACTGCTAATTCGATTTTGTTCAAAATTTTACTGAATGTTGACAACAATATTTTTTGAAAGATAAAATTAAATTAAAGCCAATATCTCAAAGTTTTGAAAAGATATTTGAGTCGAAAATCAATTTTTACCAACTTTTATTAATTTTTTTTTAGGTTTTTATTTTTTGTAAAAAAAACTGTCAATTCGATTTTCTTCAAAATTTTACTGAATGTTGAAAACAATATTTCTTATAAGATAAAATAAGTTTGAAGCCTAAATTTTAAGTTTTTGAAAAGATATTTAATTTTTACGAACTTTGAGTAATTTTTTTTTTAGGTTTTTATTTTTTGTAAAAAAAACTGTTGATTCGATTTTCTTCAAAATTTTGCTGAATGTTTAAAATAATATTTTTTATAAGATAAAATAAGTTTGAAGCCTATATTTTAAGTTTTTGAAAAGATATTTGAATCGATATTTAATTTTTACGAACTTTGAGTAATGTTTTTTTAGATTTTTATTTTTTATAAAAAAAATGTCCATTCGATTTTTCTCAAAATTTTATCAGATTTCAAAAACATTATTCTCCGTTGCTCAAAATTGTTTTGGAGATGAAATCATATGTTAGTCGTTAAATTTAGGAGGTGACAAATTTTTTTTTCAGTTTTTTTTTTTGATTTAGAAAAAAACCGTTAGATAGATTTTTTTCAAAAAATATATTTCTTTGAGATCACGTTACAGTTTACTATATAAAATTTAATTCAAGTCTCTAGCGTTTGTGGTTCGTAAGATATTTAGGGTTAACCAAAATTTTTACCTTTTTTTAAACTGCTATGGTAAAAAAACCACCCACTCAATTTTTTTGAGAGACCTTTCTGCATCTTTCTGCCTTATTATCTGTATAACAAAATTTATTTGAAGTCGATATCTCTTCTGGTTCTTGAGCTATGGACGACGAAAAAAACGTCGCGAACGTACGGACGTACGAACGTACGTACACACGCACGCACAGACATCTTTCTAAAAATCTTTTATTTCGACTCTAGGGACCTTGAAACGCCGAGAAATGTCAAAATTTTCAATTTGACAAATCTGACCCATTACAATAACTTCCTATGGGAAGTTAATAAGGCAGAAAGTGCTCTCAAGAAAATTGTGTGTGTGTTTTTTTTACTGCAGCAGTTTGGAAAAAAGGTGAACATTTTTGGTTAACCCTAAATATCTCCTTAACCAAAAACGCTAGAGACTTGAATGAAATATTTAAATATATATGATAACGTGATACCAAACAAATATATTTTGGAAAAAATTCAATAAACTGTTTTTTTATAAATCAAAAAAAGCTGAGAAAAAAAACATCTGTCACCTTGAACATTTTACGAACAAAAAATGATTTTATCTCCAAAATAATTTTGTGCAATGCCTTTTTTAAAACCTGGTAAAATTTTGGAAAAAATCGAATTGACTGTTTTTTTTTTATAAAAAATAAAAACCTTAAAAAAACATTACTTATACTGGGTAAAAATCGACATTCGACTTAAATATATTTTCAAAAACTTTAAATATTGGCTTCAAATTAATTTTATCCCATAAAAGATATTGTTTTTAAATTAAATATCTTTTTAAAATTTTAAAATTATGTTTTATCACAGAAAATATTGTTTTCAATATGCATCAAATTTTAAAAAAAAATCAAACTGTCAGTTTGTTCATAAACAAAATTAAAATCTACAAAAAAAAAATACGCAAAATAGGTTAAAATTGATGTTCAGTTCTCGATATCTCGTGAATAAAAGAAGATATTGACTTCAAATTCAGTTCATTCTTATGATTTGTAATTGTTTATAAATATAAGAAATGCAAACTTTTAAGAAATTTTACTAAAATTGGTAAGAATTAGTTTTCGACTAAAAATCTCGTTAGCAAAAATAGATTTTGCAGAATATTGTTGGTAATTTAAAAATTAGCCTTTTTTGACAAAACACGAAAACCTACAAACCTTTTTAGCAAGACAAATTGACAGACGGGATAGGAAGTTAACAGCCTCTTTTTTCCAGGGAAAGCTTTCATTTTGAGAAGCCCACTATATGTGCGGTTTTGATGCTGAAATCTTTTGATATTTTAAAAGTAAAATTTGCGTCATTAAAAAACGAGAGCATGCTTTCACAACGCATTGAAATTTCAAAATCAACTAAAACAATAGTGAAAATTTTAATTTTAAAACATTTTCTCATCCATCAATAATGAAATTGGTGGAAAATTTGAGCTTTTGGCTTAAAAGAGTTAGGTTTAAAGCATTTAAGGTAAAGTTAACACAAGAATTCAAATTTATACAGATTTTTTTTGAAAAACCATTTCTGATAAAGGAGTCCATTTTCCTCTAAAAAATCACGTAAATAAACAAAATTTTCATATTTAACGCTCAAGTAAATCTATGCAAGATTGATTTTTGAAAAGCTTTTTCACCCTAAGCTTATTAACGGTTTATAGGCTCGTTCAGCAGTTCCGGCGAATATATTGCTTTACTGAGTTATGAACAATGATTTGGTATGGCTGGAACTAAAAGATATTGAAGTGAAAAACTTACATTTTTAATAATACGGTGCTATGCGCCAGCTTTACATCAAAACAATCGTAATTTTGCAAGAAATGTTTTATGACCGTATTATTTCGAGAAAACTTTATCACAATTTCCACTGATATTTTGTGATTTAATCTTCTGTTTAACTTCCCATAGGAAGTTATTGTAATGGGTCCGATTTGCCAAATTGAAAATTTTGACATTTCTCGACGATTCAAGGTCCCTAGAGTCAAAACAAATGATTTTTAGAAAGGTGTCTGTGCGTGCGTGTGTACGTAGCTCAAGAACCAGAAGAGATGTCGATTTCAAAAAAATTTTAATATACAGATAATAAGGCAGAAAGATGCAGAAAGGGCTCTCAAAAAAATTGCGTAGGTGGTTTTTATTACCATAGCAGTTTGAAAAAAGGTGAAAATGTTGGTTAACCCTAAATATCTTACGAACCGAAAACTCTAGAGATTTGAAATAAATTTTATATAATATAATGTAACGTGATATCAAAAAAGAATATTTTTTGAAAAAAATCAATTTAACGTTTTTTTACTTACTTACTTAAGGTGGCGCTACAGTCCTGTGTGAACTAGGGCCTCACCCAACAATCTTCTCCATCTAGCTCGGTACCTAGCTAGATGTCTCCAGTTTCGCGCTCCAAGTTGGGTGAGGTCACTTTCCACTTGTGCGCGCCACCTGATCCGCGGTCATCTTCTACTGCGCTGTCCTGTGGGTGTGGATTCGAAGACTTTCCGGGCCGGAGCATTGACCCAGTCATCTTAGTCGTTGGACTTTTACCCTTCTGGCTAAGTCTACGTCGCTGTACAGCCCGTTCAGCTCTTCGTTCCATCTTCTCCTCCAATCCTCTTTGATGCATACGGGACCGTAGATCACACGAAGATCTTTTCTCTCGAAACGACCCAAGGTGCTTTAATCCGTTTTTGTCATAGTCCATGCTTCTGCACTGTATAGCAGGACGGGGATGATAAGGGTCTTATATAGCAACACTTTGGTCCCTCGAGAGAGGAATTTACCACTCAATTGCTTTCTTAGTCCAAGTTAGCAAGAGTTATTCTGCGTTTGATCTCAGCGCTGGTGTCGTTTTCTGCGTTTACAGCGGAGCCTAGGTAGACGAAGTCCTTGACTACCTCAAAGTTACATCTGTCGATTGTGACGTTTTGAACAAAGCGTCGGTGTTGTATGCCCTTTCTTGACGACAGCATGTACTTTGTTTTGCCTTCATTAAGCGTTTAACCCATTTTTGCTGCCTCTGCCTCAATACTCACAAAATCCCCATTGACATAACGCTGAGTTCTTTCGATTATGTCAATGTCATCAGCATATGCCAGCAATTGGACAGACTTTTGAAAGATAGTGCCTCTACTGTTGACGTGTGAATTCTGTTCGATTTGGTGTTCTTGAGTTTTTTCCAGGATCTGCCGTAATGTGAATATTTGATCAACTGTGGAGCTTCCTGGTCTAAAACCACACTGATAAGGACCTATCAGGTTGTTGACGATAGGCTTTAGACGTCCACATATTATGGCAGAGAAGATTTTTTAGGCGATGTTAAGTAGACTGATGCCTCTACAGTTGGTGCAGTTTAGAGGGTCTCCTTTTTTCAATATCGGGCAAACAATACTGAGGTTCCATTCATCGGGCATGATTTCTTCCTACCATATCTTACAGATAAGTTGATGCATGATCCTAACCAACTTTTCTCTAGCTGCTTTAAAGAGCTCGGCATTCAAGCCATTTGCTCCAGCGGCTTTATTAGACTTCAACTTAGATATGGCAATCTTTACTTCGTCTAAGTCGGGTGGAGGGGATTGTTGGCTTTCGTCGTCTATACTGAATTGATCAGCCTGCCTGACAGCGGAATTCAGTTCTTCGTCGCCGTTATACAGTCCGCAGAAGTGGTCCTTCCATATCCTCAGCATTGACTGCAGTTCCACTACGATGTTTCCACTTTCGTCTTTGCAGCCTTCGGTTCTAGGTTTATGTACCTGTGAATTTCGTTTCACCTCCTCATAAAACTTTTAAACCTCATTTCTGCTTTTATACCTCTCAACATCTTTGACCGCACGCTTCTTATGCCCTCTCTTTTCCTTCTGAGAAGTCGGCGTTCCTCTCGCCTCTTCTGTTCATAGAGCTCACAAGCAGCTGTCGTCCTTTTATCCGGTTTTTTTATAAATCTAAAAAAACAAAAAAAAAAATGTTTCACCTCCAAAATCTTACGACTAAAATATGTTTTCATCTCCAAAACAATTTTGTGCAACGAAGAATAATGTTTTTCATATCTGATAAAATTTTGAGAAAAATCGAATTGACAGTTTTTTATTATTAAAAATAAAAATCTAAAAAAAACATTACTCAAAGTTGGTAAAAATTGAATATCGATTCAAATATCTTTTCAAGAACTTGAAATTTTGGCTTCAAACTTATTTTATCTTATAAGAAATATTGTTTTCAACAGTCTGAAAAACGTTGCGAGATATTAAATTGACAGTTTTTTTTACAAAAAATTAAAAACCGAAAAAAATTAACATAAATTGTTAAAAAATGATTTTCGACCCAAATATCTTTTCAAAAATTTGAGATAACAGCTTTAACAATTTTCTGCTTATAAGAAGTATTGTTTTCAACAGTAGGACATATTTTGAGAAAAATCGAATAGACAGTTTTTTTACAAAAAATAAAAACCTTAAAAAAAAATTTATAAAAGTTGGCAAAAATTGATTTTCGACTCAAATATCTTTTCAAAACTTTGAGATATTGGCTTTAATTTACTTTTGTTTTTCAAAAAATATTGTTGTTAACAATCAGTAGATTTTGAAAAAAATCGAATTGACAGTTTTTGTACAAAAAAATTAAAAAACTAAAAAAGATTTAACAAAAGTTGGTAAAAATAAATTTTCGACTCAAATATCTTTTCAAAAATTAAAAATATTGTCTTCAAACTTATTTTATTTAACAGAAAATATTGTTATCGATATTCAGTAATTTTTATATAAAAATCCAACACTCCGTTTTTACATAAAAAATAAAATTTACAAAAAAATGGTACGCAAATTTGGTAAAAATTGATACGAGTACATATAGACAAACTTTTAAGCATGACAAATCGACAGACGGGATGGAAAGTTAACAATGTGGGTCTCATCTCAGCCTCTTTTTGATAAATATAATCGTCTGTGAATTTCTCTTAAAACATACTCAATTTTTTAAACACTTTAATCAAACATCTTTTTTGAAACTGTGTCTAATGTCGCAATCTTAGACATTTAACAAGTTAGTGGTTGATATGTTGGCCAAGTTTTTGGTTTGTATGTTTTTTTAGTTTTTAATAAATTAAATTTTATAAGTCGACCAATACATGAAATAAGCATGTACCCTTAAAATCTTCATAAAAAATTGTCCGAGTCAAAAAATATTTTGATTTTTGTTTCCGGCACATATTCTATTGTTTATTCAATACTGGGGTTGAGAAATTAATAGTTTCTTATTCACTTTTGAACCCCTTTATTTCCTCTCTGTTCCTTCTTGTTTTAAAGTCAATGTCGTATTTTTATCCTCTTATAACTTCCAATCGTCCTTTTCTCGAAAAATTAAATTTAAAATAATTTAAACTCCAGTGTGATGAAATTCGAATTTGCATCGAATTTAATATTTACATTTTTAAAGATATGTACACAATACCTGACATCCTGGCATGTTTAAGTAAAAAAAAGAGTAAACAATGGATTTGGTCCAATATTGTGCTTTGTGACACTTTGGTCGCCAGAACTGGGACAGTGGAGCAGGTCGCTATATTTATACTACCTCAATATGAAAATACCCTATCAACCTGCCTCCCTCCCCTCTCGTGTAGTAGATACATGTATGATGTTTACAATGTTCGACTGTAGGTCGGTTCGGTACACATAAAATGCTGTTTGTGCTTCAGGGGTGTCTCGTGTATCGGACATTTTAGTTTGTTTAACTTTGGGGATTTCAGATTCTAGTTTGTGGATCTTTTTCCAAAAAAAATGTAAACACTGAAAAAAAATTGAATTCTCGCCTTTTTCATCAGAATAAAACCTACAAAGTCTGATGATGTGAATGTTCGCACGGTTCTGTTTGTTTTACTAAAGTGTAGAGTGTGGACACAGAATTCAAAAAATAGTGTTTTCTGACTTTCAAAAATTGAGATTTCATTCTTCCAAGTTCCGAGGTGGGTGGGCCGGCCTCCGTCGTCGTGGACGTATAGTTGGGCCGTGGGCCTGTCCGCTCTTAGAATTGTTTTCAAAACAAAATGCTTTGTTTGCCCGGTGTGGTACGGTGTGGTGGTAGTGTTGGTGGAGGCGGTTACGACTTTGGTTTTCACTTTGTATCTATACAAAACATGGCATTGAAGAATCTTTACATATTATTACATCGGGATACACGTGGTTTCGGCCTTTTTCTGTACCATTGTGCTAGCAACATCTTATGGTTTAATATTAAAAAAAAAAAGATATTATGGGATAGCGCTTTATGAGCTTTTTTAAACGATCTCTCTGTTAAGAGCATAAAAATGAATCTTTCTATTTCTCTCTGAAATAGACATTAAATATGAAATGTGTCAGATTTATTGCTGGAAATTAGTTAAATTTGGCTTTTTATGATCATTTAATAGGGTGAGGGGCTAATAAAGTAGCTCGTGTTAATCTGTTTTGAAAATATTTCTTTTTTTTTTCATTTTTATATTTGTTTGCGGAGGTGGCGATAGGTGGGGTATGAAGCGATGGCATTTAACTATGCTTATAAAGATGAGATTTATTATTTTTCAACGACCAACGACAACAACTACGACGAAGACGAAAACGACAACGACGACGTGGAACGATATAGGAATAGCATTAAAATAAAAACGATTTAAGCTAAAGATTGTTTTAATTTGCATATTTATGTACGTTTACGACAACTTGATGGAGAAATTTAATTACAAAATTGTTCTGATATTGTGTATAATAGGCTCACGGAGGAGGTATACCTTAAGGAGGTGTGTATGTGATATTAATGTTATGTTTTAAGGCTTTCGACATTGAAATTAAGTGCGTTATATTATGTTGTTTTATTTAGTTAATTTGGTCGCAATTTTTTAGTCACACTTTAAGCGAGGGGTGTTTTTGTATTTATTGGATTTTTTATCTTTATTTCCTGTAGGTATGTAAATTAGTGAAGAATGAAAATGAATAAAAGCTACATTTTTAAAGTAATTTAAGAAAACTTAATTTTTTTTTGAAATTTTAGGATTTGTTGATTAATACTGTACAGTAAAATGAAAAATATAATATGTATTAATAAAAATAAAAATTAAACTGGGATTCTAACGACACTGATATTTATATATTGGTGCCTGCTAAAATGTGTTAAGTGGTATTTTTTGAAAAAAGGAAAAATATACTTAAGAAAAGCCAATATATTTTTTTTTTAGAACTTTGATTTTTGTAAGAAACATTACTCTCCAATGTTACAAAATGTTAACATAACATAAAACATTTTTGAAGCCGGTAATATTCTTTGTTCTTAAGATATTAAAGTCAAAATTAAGTGTTAAGTACTTTTATTGGTAAATTGTAGCAACAAAATTTTAAATATGATAGGTTAAGTTTGTTGTTGTTATTATTTTAGTCAGTAACCAATTTTTTAAAAACATTAAGTATTTGTAGGTTGTTTTTTTTTTTTATAAACTAAAATGGTAGGTAATTTGATTCATTTAAAAAAATTAAACAAAAATATTTAAAACAAAGTTTTGTATAAGAATCGATTATTATTAATTGATTCCAAAATGTCGAAAATCATTTATTTAAATTTAAGTCGTAATTTGTTGATGTTAATTCGATTTTTCTAAAACTAAATATTTTATTTTAGTTTTATCATCTCTAGGTTAGAAAATTGATTTCTTTATTTTTTTTTCGAAAAAATCGTTAGTTAACTTTCCATATGAAGTTGGTTCTATTTTTCCATTTGAAATTTTTCGAAGTCTTAAGGTTGCTAGACTTTAAATAAAAGATTTTTTGAGAAATATCGATATGTATGTGCATGTGTACGTTTGTACATTCGTACGTCACTACCCTTGCTAGGCTTTTTTCTTCGTCCATATCTCAAGAACCAGTGGACTTCAAAGGCACTTTTGACATTAATACAGGTAATAATGCAAAAAGATGATGCGATCCTCAAATACTATAGCAATAAAAATAAAATGCACGACTGGGTCGCACGAACTTGCTCCAGTATGAAAAGAATCTGTTTTCAAAAGTATATAAGATTTAAAAATATACCTGTAAAATAAGTTTATCTTCAAATATATAAATGCAATTTGATTTGTCAAAAAACTTGTGATTCCCCCCAAGACACAAGTCATCCTAGGATATTTTTCTTAAAAAATAGTGACCTGTTTTTGAGATATAGAATTTTGAAAAAATAAAATTCAACATTTTTTTAAAAATCCAAACAATGAAAAATTGCACTTTTTACAATCAAATATTGTTAAAACAATATAAGAGCTTATTTAAAAAAAAAATATTTAAATAAGTTCATAAGTTTACAGAAAATTTAAAAAAATCTATCGCTTTGTTTTTGAGAAAATTCGAATTTTCGTTTTTTGACCAAAAAAATTGTATGGGGGCCACTGTTAGGTTTGATATTAAAAAAAAGACAAAAACCCCCTAACGCGAATCTGCTGAAAACCTTAAATTCAAAATTTGAACTCAATCGACCCAATGGTTTAGGCTGTAGGAGCGTGGACAGACAGACAAAACGGACCAGACGGAATCGCGGGACCCCCTTTTTTCGACTTCTCTAACATCGTAATATCATGTTTGATTAAAATCTCGAGTTCGAAATTTTGCAAGAATGCAAAACATGATATATACTTCCTATATGTCGCAAGTGAAAAAAATGATTATCGAAAACAATATTTTCTGAGAAATTAAAAAGTTTGATGATAATATTTTTAATTTCTGTAAAGCTCTTTGAGTCGAAAGAACATTTTTACCAAGTTTTAGTAATGTTTTTTTGTTAGGTTTGAATTTTTTGTGAAAAAAACGGTAAATTAGATTTTCCTCAAAATTTTACTGATTGTTGACAACAATATTTTTTAAAAGATAAAAGTAGTTTTAAGCTAATCTCTCAAAGTTTTGAAAAGATATTTTTTATCAAAAAACTGTCAATTCGATTTTTCTAAAAATTGTTTGAAATATTGAAAAAAATATTTCTGATAAGTAAAAATTAGTTGGAAGCCATTTTCTCAAATTTTTGGAAAGACATTTAAGTCTAAAATCAATTTTTACCAACTTTGCGTAATGTTTTTATTAGATTTTTATTTTTTATGAAAAAACGTAAATTCGATTTTTCTCAAAATCTTACCAGACATTTAAAACTTTATTTTTCGTTGCACAAAATTATTTTGGCGTTAAAATCATTTTTTATTCGTAAAATTTTCGACATGACAATTTTTTTTTCAGTTTTTTGATTAATAATAAAAACGTTTGTTGGATTTTTTTTTACAAAAATTATACTTGTTCGGTATCACGTTACAATAAATTATATGAAATTTAATTCAAGTCTCTAGCGTTTTTGGTTCGTAAGATATTAAGGGTTAACCAAGATTCTTAAACTGTTATGGTAAAACAACCCACCCACCCAATTTTCTTTAGAGCCCTTTCTGCATGTTTCTGCCTAATTATCTGTATAACAAAATTTATTTGAAGTCAATATCTCTTCTGGCTCTTGAGCTAAGTACAGTAAAACGTACGGACGTACGTACACACGCACGCACAGACATCTTTCTAAAAATATTTTATTTCGACTCTAGGGACCTTGAAATGTCGAAAAATGTCAACATTTTCAATTTGACAAATCGGAACCCATTACAATAACTTCCTATTTGAAGTTTAAAATAGCACAGCACAGTTGCAGGCCTACACACAAATGATGAAAACCAACAGGCTTTGAAAAATTTTAAAAATTTTACGCTTGTGGATTACGTGTGGTTTATGTGCATGGGAATTTAGACCATGGAGATTCTGTTTTTGGAGATTTTGTACTTGGGGATAGCGAATTTTTGGATTTTTTAAACAATGGGGATTTTGTATTTTGAAATTTTTAACAGGTGCCTTATGTCGGTATCCGATTATTTGTAGAGCGCTATTTTTATAAATTAAAATGGTAGGTAGGTGGATTTTTTTTAAAACTTAACAACTACGTTTTTCATAAGAAGCGTACGTTTGTGACCCTTTTTTGCCGTCCATATCTCAAGAACCAGCGAACGCTAGCGATTAGCTTCCAAGTCATTGAATTTTATTACCAAAATCAGTGTTCGGTTCGAAATGTGTTTCGCGCTTTACGTCCGATTTATGGTCTACATAATCGACCAAGTGAGCAAACAATTAATGCGATTGTGACCAAGTTTCGCACTCAGTTTACTTTATTGGACATTAAACCAACCACACGAATGCGTACAGTGCGTACAGAAGAGAATATTGCGTCTGTTTCAGAGAGTGTTGCTGAAGACCGCGAAATGTCGATTCGTCGCCGTTCGCAGCAATTGGGTTTGTGTTATTTGACCACATGGAAGATTTTACGCAAAGATCTTGGTGTAAAACCGTATAAAATACAGCTCGTGCAAGAACTGAAGCCGAACGATCTGCCACAACGTCGAATTTTCAGTGAATGGAAAAGTTGGCAGAAAATCCGCTTTTTTATCGACAAATTTTGTTCAGCGATGAGGCTCATTTCTGGTTGAATGGCTACGTAAATAAGCAAAATTGCCGCATTTGGAGTGAAGAGCAACCAGAAGACCAGAAGCCGTTCAAGAACTGCCCATGCATCCCGAAAAATGCACTGTTTGGTGTGGTTTGTACGCTGGTGGAATCATTGGACCGTATTTTTTAAAAGATGCTGTTGGACGCAACGTTACGGTGAATGGCGATCGCTATCGTTCAATGCTAACAAACTTTTTGTTGCCAAAAATGGAAGAACTGAACTTGGTTGACATGTGGTTTCAACAAGATGGCGCTACATGCCACACAGCTCGCGATTCTATGGCCATTTTGAGGGAAAACTTCGGAGAACAATTCATCTCAAGGAATGGACCGGTAAGTTGGCCACCAAGATCATGTGATTTGATGCCTTTAGACTATTTTTTGTAGGGCTACGTCAAGTCTAAAGTCTACACAAATAAGCCAGCAACTATTCCAGCTTTGGAAGACAACATTTCCGAAGAAATTCGGGCTATTCCGGCCGAAATGCTCGAAAAAGTTACCCAAAATTGGACTTTCCGAATGGACCACCTAAGACGCAGCCGCGGTCAACATTTAAATGAAATTATCTTCAAAAAGTAAATGTCATGGACCAATCTAACGTTTCAAATAAAGAATCGATGAGATTTTGCAAATTGTATGCGTTTTTTTTTTTTTAAAGTTCTCAAGCTCTTAAAAAATCACCGTTTATAATTTTGAAAAATATCAATTAACATATTTTTTATAAATCAAAAGAATTGAACAAAATTAATTGTAACTTTGAATATCTTACGAAAAAAATTTAAAATGAATACCTTAAAGAACATTACTCAAACTTAATAAAAATCAAATTTTGACTCAAATATATTTTTAAAAATTGAAACTATGGACTCCATCTTATAGATAATATTGTTTTCATCATTCAATAATTTTTTTTATAAAATTCAAACAGTTAATTACTTCATAAACATAAAAAACTACAAAAAAAAACCGTATGCAAAATTGGTAAAATAAAATAAAATAAAATAAAATAAAAGTATTGACTTCAAAATGATTTCATTCTATGCTAAATTTAGTTCTAAAATAACATTAGAAAAATCAAACCTATGATATTTCTTATATAAGATATAACAATGTTAAAAGAATGCTACTAAAATCGTTAAACATTGGGTTTCTACTAAAAATCTCATTATTAAAAACAGATCTTAAAATAAAACGTATTTTATAACACGCAAAATATTGTTGACAACTTTAAGTAATTTTTTTAGAAAAATTAATTGAAGATTTTTTTACAAAACATAAAAACCTACAAAAACAGACAAAAAAGGTTTTCGACTCAAGTATTACAGGAACAAAAAAACGTATTGATATTTTGGTGTCAACCAATTTTTCAACTTATTTTTCTAAATTGCTCATACACTCATTTTTTTTCAAAGTTCTTTCTGTCACTTTTAATGTTATAAAAAATACATATATTTTAAGTTGATATCACTATCCGCTTTTTGAGATACAGCTGATGAAAAAAGTATGCTAACATACAGACCTTTGATTTTGATTCTCTTAACCTTAAAACGTCGATTTTCAAAAATTGCAATGCTATAAATGTGACTAATTGCAAGGAAAAGTTGTCTGTTGCAAAAAATATTTTGAAAAGCTATATTATAAGTTATGATAATTTATGATGTCCCTAGAGTTGAACAAATTCAAAATCCTTGGTATTTTTGTCAAATTACTTTCCTTTAACTTTTTAAAGAAGCAATGAAGTTAGTAAATACAATTTGGGAAACTAATTTTATGTTAAATGAGAAAAAAAATTACCACACGTTTGGTATTAAACTGGTTTGAAAAACTTCATATTTATTTTTTTTTTAAATTACTAAGAACTTTTAAGAAATATGAATTTAAAGATTTACAAGATATTGTACTTTGGCTTACACTTGACAAAAATATGACATGGCATTAAAATTTTTCATTTACTTAAAGACTGTGAAAAATAAATTGGTACTGTTTTACACAAAATGTGTTTAAGGTTTTTAATTGAATCTGAAAAATAGACCAAATCCTATTATTATAAAAGCTGTAAGTTAACTAAAAATATATTTATTTATATTCATATAGGTAAACCTACAACAACTCTATGTCGTTAACCAGTTAACTAAGGTACCTCGTTTTAAAGTTATGATAGTTTTCAAGTTCATAATCGAATTCTACTAGGAAAATCAATTTTTCTACGAATCAAATGATGTAATTATAAATTTAAAGCTGCTTAATTTGATGGCTTCTCAGTATTACATAAGAATGTTGGCTATAAATAAATAAGTTGCAAGGAAAAGCCATATTATTAAATTTTATTTCGTAATTTTCCTAAGCTTATAAACCACCTTAATTCGTTAAACTATTTTTAACAGTTAAAAATATTTTCACACCAATTTCAAACACAAATTTCATCGCAATATTTCAATACTTCTACCTACTCAACCCATGTCTCCTAACTCCTTCTCAAATGACTTTTAATAATAAATATTTTCAAAGGAACTGTTACATTTTTCTTAATTATGTCATTGAGTAATTGAATAGCTTATCGCACAAGATTTAGCCCATTCATCAAAAGTTCAACATTTATTTTCACTTTGTCTCATTCTCATTCCTCACATAAATTCATCAAAGTCCTTTTCCTTAAAAAACAACTAATTAAGCTAAATTTTATGTCTAAAAAATACAACATATACAAATAATGAGATTGTTATGTAAAACAATACCGTATACAATATTTATGTATCCTTTTGGAGGAAAAAAAATTTAAATATTTTCTCTTTAAATTCATATTTTATTCTTATACGACAAGCAACACATAACGAGAACTAAATCACTTCCGCGAAAATTAAATGGATTGCCTTGAAACTGAAAGGACTCCTTGTCGTAACTTTATCAAAGTTGTTTGCTTTCCTGTTTCTATATTCGAAACTCATATAAACTTGGAAAATATATAGTTTAATGATTGATAGTAAATTATATTTTCCTATATCCAGTATAAAAAACATGGTGACATGTGACACGTGGTGTTTTTAGTAAAAATTCTGCAAAGTCATCAAAAATAAAACAAAAAGAAAGTAAAAGTAAAAGTTGAAGAAAAGCAAAAAAAAAGGAAAATGATTGAGAATGATTCGTAATTCGCGTGAATTTGTCAGAAGTGTGAAAAACATTGCCCTCTCGACGTGAGTCGCGTCGGTCGTTCGTTGAAACATAATATAATATACCCTAGGGCTTTGTTAACAAATGCGTGTGAAGTTATTGGTGAAAAGGGTGCTGAGAGGGTGTTTTCTCACATCACTTCATCCTTTTCTTTATATATTATATTAATTCCGCATAAAATACAATGCGTGAGATTATGATATTATACCAATGTATGTATGTATGTATGTTTTAACGAATCCTATTTTACTGTGTAATGAGTGAGTATTGTATTGCCTGAGAAAAACAGGTGTTACCATGAATTTTAATCCTTGATGGTGATATTGTTTTGATATTTTATTCGAATAATCAGAAAAGACAATAATTTTTATGTTGTTAAAAAAAAATGTTTTTGTAATTTTTGTTTGTTATTTCATTAATTGTGTTTGAAAAACGTGCTCAGTTATACAATTGTGTTCTTATATCAAATATTATACAATTTCTTTTTTCTGCTGAATCGTAATTGATCCTTTAAGTTTATGGTGACTGAATTTGTATTTTTTTTTGGAACAAGTCCTCAAAGGTTTACGTAATATGAGGATTTGTAATTGATGTACTTTTTTGAGAAATGTGTTATACTACACTAACACGTGTCAATACAATGTTAGGACTTATTCATTTCAGAAAATTGGGAGGAGTACGAAATCTTTACGTAGAATAAATCCAAGAAATCAATTTTTACTGTCGTTATCCTCACAAAATCTCCAAATCACCAATTTCCAGGAACGTCTATTGACAAAATTTCTCTTGATGAACATACATGATATTCTGTAACCTTGGTAACCATGGTAAAAATTGCAGTGATGAATAAGGTTTTGCAAGTGAAAATCGAATTATGCATTTCCTTAGGTTTATTTTGTTGCCATTTGCTTGAATTCAAATTCAAAATCAATTTATCTCTTCAGTTTTTTTGAGACATTTGTATTGTTTTTTAATATCAGACAAAAACGTGACAAAACCTTTTGAACTATTAAAGTAGTTTTTTTGTTACTTAATTTTTGTTGGTTTTTCAAATTTTAACTCCCTTCAATATTCAAATCAAATATTTTCAGTTTTTGAATTATTTTTATAAAAATTTTATGTTAAAATAATTTTTCACACTTTTGGTGAACTTTAACAAGATTACATAATCTGCCTTAAGCAAATAATGTTCATGTAAAGAATGATGTCATTAAGTAGCTTATTGACTTTCTTTGAGATTTTAGGCTTGCAAACTTAGGAAACAAAATTTTAGATTCTTTTAACCCGAAAAGTTGTGTTTAACAATATTTATATAGATATGTTTATAATATTGAAAAAAAGCTCTTGGTCAATTGAATAAATCCAGAACTTTTTCAAAGTTCAAGTTGGGTTGTTTGAAAACTCTTTTTGGTTGCACTTGTTTCAATACATGATCAGTTTAAAGACACATTAATTACTGTAAGCTGTTGGTAAATTGTAGCCCTTTTTGGAAACAAATGTATTAGGAAAATATCTAAAAGGTTTGTAAAGAAACTTATACATCTCAACATCTAAGCATTAAATATCTTATTGATATTAAGAGTGAAATAGTTATAAAGTGTTACTATATTTTTGAAATAACAGTGTATGCAAAAAAATCAGCAGACACAGTCAGAAGAAGACTTTTTATTATGAACAGTTTTTTTTTAATGACGATGAAAAAGAGATATTTTATACTATCACAAATAATCGAGCTGAAAAATAGTGGTTGGGGTCGAAATACTCTATGGATCAAAATTCTGTACCTCGAATTTCTGTATATCAAAATCCTGTATTGTAAAATGCTCTAAATAAGGCTAAAAAACAAAAATCGTTTTGGAATGTAAAAAAGTGCGCACTTTTTAACATTATAAAAACGAATACTTTTTTTATGAAATATCATAATGTTTTTGACATTTGATTAAATTTTGAGAAAAATCGAATTGACAGTTTTTTTTATAAAAAACAAAAATCTTAAAAAAAAAATGGATAACAGTTGGTAATAATTGATTTTCGACTCAAATATCTTTTCAAAAATTGTAGATATTGGCTTTAAACTACTTTTATCTTTTAAAAAATATCGTTCTTAACATTCAGTAAAATATCTTTTCAAAAATTTTTAATATTGGCTTCAAACTAATTTTATCTTATAAGAAATATTGTTCGATAAAATTTTGAAAAAAAAACGAATTGACCGTTTTTTTTACAAAAAATAAAACTCCAAAAAAAACAATTCTAAAACTTGGTAAAATTTACTTTAGACTCAAATAACACTTCAAAAATTAAAAATATTGGCTTCAAACTTATTTTATTTCACAGAAAATATTGTTTTCGATATTCAGTAATTTTTATATAAAAATCCAACAGTCCGTTTTTCATAAAAAATAAATTCTACAAAAAAAAGTACGTAAATTTGGTAAAAATTGGTACGAGTACATATAGACAAACTTTGAAGCAAGACAAATCGACTGACGGGTGGGGAAGTTATCAGTGTGGGTCGCATCCCAGCCTCTTTTTTTTATTTCATTTACATTTCTTCTAAGTTATTTTGTATCTCTCTTACATTTGTACATGAATTGTTCTAACTTATTTTGTATCTCTCTTACATTTGTACATGAATTGTTCCTATCATAAACAACAATTGCATAAACAATTGCACCAAACTAATTGATCTGTCAAAACTTCCAATATTATACAGTATTTCGACTATACAGAATATTAGCCATACAGTGTTATGCCCATACAGTTTATTAAAATACAACATTTCACCCCCCACCCGAAAAACAACACATAAACTGGGAAGTAGCAACTCTGTAATTATGTACGTAAATAACATAAAAGTGGAAATTACTATTCTCCAAAATACTTCAAAATCACAAGATTCTAAATCAAACATTGAGATCAAATCGAACATTGCTAGAAGCCATTGCCGTCAAATCTCAAATACTCAGGGGTGGACACTGGAAACATATTTTTTTAATAGGCATATCTACATTTTTCAGTTGATTTGAGTTCACACAATTTTTTAACCTTCCCAAAAGAATAATCAACAATTTCGAGGGTAGATTAAAAGGTTAAGGAGCATTATATTCTTTGAAGCCCCAAAACTGCACTTTTTTCTTAAAAAACAATGGGCGGAAAGGTTTTGTTACTGGTTTTTTATTTATTTCAAATCTGACTTCAAAATAAATGTGTAACTTTTTAACATTTAATAAAACACGTACATAAGGCTTTTTGAAGCTATCATAAATGAAATACTTTTTTTTCAATAAATTTCATGATGGTTTTCCAAATCTACAATCCTGTTTTTTCGATATTCAGTTGAAAATATTTAATTTACTGTATAATAATTTGTTTGATTTCACCTGTTTTACAAAAATGTTAAGGAAACACCTATCCATTTAAGTTAAAACGGGTTTCAACAGAAAAAGGCAAAACGGTTCTTAAGTAAGTTTTGATTTGTTAACGAATCTGTTGTCTAAACAATTGTTTATAATAAGTTTTAAAAATATATTAAAATATATGAAAAAAAATGTTGTGATGTTTTAAAATATAAGCAAATAGTTTTAAGCTTCGTAATCAGCTATAAATATTAACTCAAAACGTGTTTTTCAAAACTACGAAACTATAAAATTAAAGTTTAGCTCAAAACATCATATAGAGAAAAGTCTCAACTTAACCTTAAAAAAAACCGTTTTTGGTTGTTTTTAGCAAAACGTATCTTTTTCGACTTGTGAAATTAACACTGTTTATGTGAGGTAAGAAAGACTTTGTTCAAAATCCAGAAAACGCATAATCCTATGAGTCCATATAATGTAAAGTCCCAAAAACCAGAGTTTCAAAAACACAAAATCCCGAAAACTCAAAACTTAATTCTCACCTTTAAGATTCGTAGTTAAGAAACTAATTTATTTTTACTTTAGCAAGTCTAGTCAGAAGAATAACATAGTAACAAAGCACTATTTCACGTAAAAATGCAATATTTGGCCAATACCGACATTCATTTATTATTTAGTTGAATTACTCATTATTAAAATGTGTATTCATATAAAAACACGTCTGTTGTTAAGAGTGGACTTATATAATAATGAAGTTTTTGGATGTATTCTGATGATCTGAAATAAATGAGTGCTTTTTTGTTAGGTGTTAGGAAATTTCCACTTTTCCGATGAAAACTTACGAAAAATACTACGTAGCAATAGATAATTTTAAACGGCAAGGACTGTGATTACTTAAAACTTCGACGATAATATTATTTTAGTCTAATCAAAAAATAATTGTCTGTTAGTAAGTTAGCTTTATTTTTGAATTGTCGGTAGTACCAAATTCATCCTTTTTCTACAGTAAATATTTGAGTTTTCTGAACTTAAATCAAAAAATTCAAAATAAAATAATAGAAAAGCAAATACCTTCTAGGGACTTCTAAAAAAAGCAAACCAAAAAATGTGTTCGTAATAGATTTTTATAAATTTTAAAAATGACGTAAGAAAAAATCATTTAACAAAATTTGTGTATTACAGGTACAGGATATTTATGCAAATATTGAAAAACATGTCGATCCATTGTATTCAAATTCTTGGTCATTTGAATAAATCCAATACTTTTTCAAAATTTAAGCTAACTTTTTGAAAACTCATCGGTTACAGCCGTTTCAAGACACTTGAATTTTCAAGGCACAGTATCAAATGTTAGCCATTGTAGAATTTAGCTCTTTACTTAAAAAATTATTAGGAAAACAATTATCCGGACAGTTTTCGCCGTAAAAATAAATAAAATTGGACCGATAAAAGAAGCAAAGTTAAATTTTTGGGGAATTGGCCCAACCTCAAAATAGAAGACACAATCATCCTTTTTTTGTATGACCAAAAACAAATCTATATAAAAAAAAGCAATAACCGATTTTTTGACATTCAAATGTTATCTAACTGACAAAAAATGAAGATTAACTTGAAAGTCTGTTTTTACAAGTTTCAAAAACATATCGGACCACTAGTGAAACATGAAAAGTTAAATTAACTTAAACAATGATTAAATCGAGCATTACTGAAAAACTGCATTTTTCAACCTTATGATTAAATGAAACTTCTTCTTTTTAATGACAAAAAAAAATATATCTATTGTTTCGGATAGAAAAATCATCAATTAAATTAGTTTGACAAATTTAAGGGTATATTAATAGGTTAAAAGCATTAATTTCTATGAATTTCCAAAACTACATCTTTTTTTAAAAAAATTAAAGCTGTTTTTAGTAAAAACATTATTTCATATTTTTTTTAATTGGGTTGGGTTTAAAATCCTAAAAACAAAGAATCTAGAAAATTCAAAAAACTAAAACTACAGAAATTCGAAAAACACGATGTCCCGAAAACCAAAATTTATTGAAAGTGCCCTGCTCTTCTTTAAAAAAGAAATGCCTAATTATTTACTAGTGTTTTGAATTTTTCTGAAGAAAAAAGCTGAAAGATTGTTTTAAAAATGTTGTTCCTTGAAAGAGCTTCTAACACTGTATCAGAAGAAAACTCAATTTGAAGGTCTACAAAGAAATGAATTTATTCAAATGACCGTTATTGTATACCAACATCTTAAAAACGCGATTTTAAAAGTTTTATTTTATTTATCTCTTTATCTGTTAGTAACGTCAATAATTACAAATTGATCCTTTTTTCAAAGTAAATATTTGAGTTAAATGAACTTAAATCAAAAAATCAAAAGAAAATTATAGCAAATACCCAACTTAAGAACTCAGAACCTAATATCTCGACTTCTAAAAATAAACATCATAGCGAAATAAAAAAAAATGTGTTTGTAATAGATTTTTAGAATCAATATGATATTATTTATTCCTTTAGACAAACTGCTTTGTGCAATTGCTTTGAGCAATTTGTTATTCCTTGTTTTTTATGAAATTCCTCCATCATGCTGTGAGATGAATGAGTATTTTCATTTAAAAATACAAAAAAAAAAAACAATATCATCCACTTTCCCTTGCTCTATACTTATCTTTACCCCAGATTAGTGATGTACAATCAAAAAGCAACTTATTTTTTTCTTCGTTCTTCTATTTTTTATTTATGTCCACTCTTAATCCAGAACCCAGACAGTAGAGTGGCGATCCTTCTTCGTCGTCCTGTTTTTATTTTTTTACTCCTTATAAATTGAAATCAAATTAAAGTGGAAATTTTCGCTTTTTTGTTGAACAAAAAAAAAAACGAAGAAGCATAAACAAATTTATGCGCATTTTGCCAGAAGAAATAAAATTAAACACAAAATAAACGAAAGAATTTTTCTCAAAATATACAAAAAGGAAAAAATGAAGGAAAATATTCAAATAAGAAAAGGAATATCTTCCAATGATGATGAAGTTTCTTTTTGTATGTATTTTCATTTTAATAAATACATTTTCTTTTTCTGCAATTTAAATTCAAATATGGAAAAGAACCGGCATTACGTGTATAATGCTGACTCTAGGGGAATAACATGAAGTTATTTTTTTTTCGTTTCGTATTTTTTGTGTTTGTTGTTGTTAATATTCTCTCCCTATGGCACCTCAGGACTTTTTTTTTTAAAAGTCGACTTGATTTGAATTTTTTCTTTCAGGTGATTTTGAATTGAATATCTATCTGCAAATTAAAAAAAATCGATTTCTTAAGGTAGGCAATCTTATATCGAGGTATTGGATAAGGACAATTTTTTATATCTCTGTATTCGATATCGTTTATATTCAAAACGATTGACATCCGAAATTGGATTTCCTGTAGAAAGAAATAACTCATTCAGATTTTGAAGAAAAAATTTCAGGGTTGTGAGAGGTTTTTCGAAAATATTTTACTTCTTCAATTAACTTAAACACAAATTTAGTGAAATCGCCGTTAACATCATAAGACAAGAAAAATGTTTTGTAAACATTCTTAAGACATAGATTTTTAAAAAAATATGTATTAATTAAGGCAGTTCTAAAATCTTATTTGGAAAACTTAAAGTAGTTAGAAATTGAGCTTTTATATGATGTTCTTCAACGCTGGAAAAAATTGAGCTTATATATGATGTTCCTCAACGCTGGAAAACTACTGCGTAAGCTTTTCCATCTGTCCTTTTGTATAGGACTCTTTTCGAGTTAATGGAAAACAGCATTTGTCCAGCTTGTCCCTTTCCAAGTCATGAAAAAGCTGAACAATTTTCAGCTAAGGAAATATCTTGAAGAACAAAATCTTCTTAATGCCCGGCAGTACCTACAATTTTCGTAGCAAAAAATCCACTGGTGATCTCAGGGTTTATCTTACCAAACAAAGGAACACATTTTAACATCGTTTTGGAGCTAGGAAGATTATTGCACTTTATATTTTAAAGGCATTTGATAGAGCTTATCAACAAGCGCTTTTATCAAAAATGCATGTATTTGGTATTGATGAATTTCTTCTTCGTTGGGTTATAAATTATCTTTCTGACCATTCAATTCAAGTATTATTGGACCGGTTCTAATCTGATATTCATAACATAGATGATGGTGTGACACAGGGCTCCGTTTTGTCTCCGACACTCTTCCTTATTTTTAGAAGTAATCTTTTGTCTGAAACTTCTAACATACTAAATTTGTTTGCTAATTAGAGCACCTTCAGCTTTTAATATTCATTTTTAGATTCTTATCCCTGTTCTTTAGACTACCACCGACGGCAGCGTATGATAAGCTCATTAAATTTCGATCTTGACAGCAATGTCCAATGGATTCTCCATTTAAAATTTAATGCTTCGAAAACTCAATGCTGTCTACTATCGCAAAAGCTTATGGGAGGTACTTGAGTTGAGGAGAATGAACAGCTTTCAGTTTTAGGTATTTGTATTACAAACTACTCGTTGTGGAGTGATCATATATTTAACATTGCCAATAACACTGCGAAGGGTTAAGGTATTCCCCGATGATGCAAGAAGTTTTCACCCCTTCTAATCTAGCTATAATCTACAAGGCTTTTATTCGTCAAAAACTTGAGTATAATTCTCATATTTGGGCTGGTGCCCCAATAACGTAATTGAGTCTTTTGGATAGAATTAAAAAAAGAGCTCTAAAAATTAAAGGAGATCGTTCTCTTACTAAGGGATTTACTTTTCTTGAACACCCCTGCAAAGTCTCATGCCTGTCAATGTTTTATCGATATTTTCACTAACAATGCTTTAGAAAAAGAGCCAGTTGTATTCATCGCCTCAAACAATTCAACCGTAATACCCATACTTCTAGGAATGCTAATCAGTTTACCCTTGAGCCCAACTTCGAACGAACTGTTAAGTACAGAGATTCTTTTTTTAGCTGCACAGCACGAATGTGGAACGGTTTATCTTTCTCAATATTTCCCACTCAATACAATATGCAGACTTTCAAAACTAAAGTGCATCGGCATCTCCTTTATAATCCTGTCCTCTCTTCTTGATTGATTGCACTGTGTTTAATCATTATAAGGGTATTGAAAACCCCTTCAGTGAGCGCTCAATTAAAAAAAAAGAGGTTTCATTTACCATTAAGGCTACTGTCCCACTTTAAACTGTCAAATAAACATTTGACAACTTTAAATTCACTACAAAAATTTGGACTCATAGTTCTACAATCAATTTGTTGCAACAGACGTTTCCTGGTCGTTTTATTTCTAAAAGAGATAATATCAGATGACCACCGACGACATCTACTGATTTAACAGCTTTATGGCTGAATCACAAACACGCTTCAGCTTCGGCTGCTTTGTCTGAGCTGTAAAAAAATGTCAACAAACAAAATATTTGCTCTTTGGAAGGATGAAATAATAGAAATGTCATTCAAAGCAACTTCAAAGCATGCCTACCGTAATGCAGACGAAGCCGAAGTTTTTGTGATTCAGCCATTAAGTCTTTCTATCATCGTCGGTCGTCTGAATCGATAAAACACGTTGTAATAATTTAAATTCATGACTGATCGTAAGTTTTCAGCACTTTGCCATATTTATATGGCTTTTTAACCCAAGAAGCGTGCAGCTAGACACTCCGGAAAGGCTAAGGTATTTCGCAAGGATGATGCTTCCAAACCTCTTGCGTCCTTTATATCTTTAAAACGATTATTTCATATCAAAGAATTAACTTAGCCAAAATATCTTTGCCCTTATTATCAAAATGTAAAAATGTTAAGGTCTAAAACTTCTGCCGTCTTTAATAGCTCCCAAAACCTTCCTTATGAAGTCTTTTTCCTTACCGAAACCAACCTCACATCCGAGATCCTTAAAAATGATCTCATAACAAATGACTATTCTATCTATCGCGTGGATATTGTTGAATTAGCGAGTAATACACATGGCCGTGGAGTGATTTTAGCTAACAAAAGTAATTCTTAAAGCTCGTTACTCCATATTCCTACTATATACGAATTTGAAGGTGTATCAGCTACGGTTACACTCCCTAAGTTGTTGTCCTTTGTTGTTATATTGGATCAGCTCAACATATTTAAGTTTACCAAGCTGCAGTCAATGCCACCGATTATCTTCTTGAACAAGTGCAACCTAATGGTTTGTTCATAAACCAAACCTAACCTAGGTCGAAAAAAAACAGTAGTCCCTAAACAAATTAAAATAAAATAAATAAGGTGGCGTAACAGTCTTTTGAGAACTAACACCTAGTGACTTACAACTCTCAACCGTTCCTGAGTGCGAATAATGTTGCAGAGATGGAAGGGACCTACAGGTCTAAGCCGATTCCGAATGCCTAATTTGAGAAAACACTTTTCATGATAAGAATTATTCTTGGAGAATTTGTCAATTCCTCGCAAGAGGCAGTACCCGTGAAAAAATCTTTAAGAAGTATAGGCAGGGATCGAACCCAAGACCTCTCTCATGAAAGTCCAACGCACTAACCATCACGCCACGGATACTACATCTAAACAAATTCCTTGGTCAAAAAACATGAATTCAAAAGTTTTTAAAAAGCGGCCCATAGATTTTCATAAAATTAACCCTGCTTTTTTTTCCTTAACTAGACTTCTTTTAATATTAGAAAACTGTTATTTTGTTTTTAAAAGTCCAAATCTCACAAACGGTTCAAATTTGTTTATATTTATAAGCACTAAATATCTGCAAACTAAATTCTATTATTACAGAAAATATAAACGGTTTATGGAGGCATAAAAAATTTGTTTAAAAAATACAGCTTTAAGGATTTTTGAACAAAAAATTATTTAAGGTTTTTCGACGAAATTAAATGGCATTCAACATTTTTGCATATTTCACTGTTTTTTGTTTAATCTATTAATAAAGGTACGCTAATACATAAAAAGTTGCATTTTATTTGAAAACTACGAAAATGCTTCACTTTCTGTTCAAGACTTCAATTTGACTTCAATTCGACTTCAATTATCTAAAACATACAACGAACAAATTTCAAATTGGCGATAAGTAAGTTTATGTTTTTCATTGAATGCCATACTTTCCTGTTTGCAAAATAATAAACAACTTTATCCTATCAACTTATAAAACCTCGTATTGGAAAACGGATTATAAGTTTTTTAATCTTGTAAATAAACATACATTGTAACAAGATTTCAAATTATTTATTATTTTGAACGTGTGCATTTAAGAAGTTTCACTTCTCTGGAAAATCCGTATTTTTCCATGAAAATTACATTACAACAAATCGCAATGCTTCTTATTTAGTATTTTTACCAAGGTTAACATAAATCCCATCAAATAAGTGTGAAGCAAAAATTTCACAAAACTTACTCCGAGAAAAAATAAATAAGAGAACATCAGAATCAAAACACAAAAAAATGGACTTTTTTCTTTGCCCAAACTAAATTAAAATTTATTTCATGTTCTTTTTTTTTTGGGTTGAAAATTATGTTAAAAGTTAACTTCGATATATACGAGTATTAAACTTTTTCTTCTCCTTCTTCTCTTTCCACTACTTTGGGAAAATTTTTGTGAATTCTTTTGTTCGTTAACTCGATATAAAAGGATTTGCTTCGATTTAACAAAAAAAAATGTTTTTCGAAGGATTTTTTAAATTGACTTCATTTCTTTTTATAATAAATCAGCAATTTTATTCGTTCACCAAAAATTGAAGGATTTATGGGACATTATAAAATTTCAAGGGGAAGCTGTATTTTTGTGTGTATTTGTATATATTTTGAATCATAAGGATTATTATTTGACATCTCATATACGATACGCAGGAAACAAAAAAGTAAAAAATATTATTATGCAATAAAATTGTTGCTTCAAAAACATTGTATTGCGTTGTGTTGTTTTGTTTTACTATGCAAACCAAACGAAAGCTATTTTTATAGCTCAAGTCAGACGTGAAGGAATGATAAGACAGCTAAACTAAGACAACATTCCTATTTCTCTTTACTGTCTTACCCCACCCTGCTCCCTTCACTTTCCATCATCATCAGCGATCAGCACGCGGGAAACCTTATCACATAACAATGTTTTGAATGCCATTTTATACATCTTTGCTAACATTGTAGAATCCTTGAACCGAGGGGTAGAGGGGGGACAGGGGATGGTATGGGTTGGTTTATTGTTACTTTTATCATATTTCTTCATTTTAGTTGAACTTCTCAGTCCGTGTCAAACGTCATATGTAAACTCTCCTTCCGCTTCCGCTTCGACTAACACAACAAAAACAACAATGTCTCTCTTCCCTTTCGTTCTTTTTGAAGCTCCTCCAAGCTAGCAAGGATTTTTTATTTTTGTTTGAAGTCGTAAAAACTGTGGAAGAAGTGTGTAAGTTCAAGATAAATGTTAGGGATAGAGGGCTGAGACTGTAATGCTGCATTATGACAAACATTTGTCAGAAGCAAAAGAAAATTACGAAATATTTTCATTCACACAACAGCGGGTGCATGGGGTTTCTATTTGTGGTGTTGGGGGTGGGTGGGTGTAATGGAAATAGGAGAGGTATTCGTATTCGCATATAGTTATGCGTGTGCGTTGCAAGCATACATATATATGTGTATAAAGTACATTGTACAACCATTTCATCTTTTTGATTAAAATTTATTGCTCGACTTGAGTAAGAAAGGATGTGAATTTCCAAATTGTATTGTGGAACAAAACGAGGCCGAAGCCATCCTCTTCGTCGTTGTCGCCTCCGTCTCCGCTGTCGACATCGTCATCGTCATCATCATCATCGTGCGTCGTTGGTCTGAGCTCTGAGATTCAACAACGAAAAAAGGAAGGACGTGCAAATCTGAGCTGGGGTTTTTTGGGATGAGGAATTCGAATGTGTGGAATGCTCCTTCGCTTCGAATACTTTTAGGCTCATCCCACATAGCTTTACTAAATTTAATTGAAAGCTATATCGTGTATATCTTTACCTTTGTAGAATGTACTTTTGTTCATACCTTCCTACAGCTCTAATGGTAATTTATTTCAAAAGGACAAAAGCACTATACTACAGTGTTTGATGATTATAATACGAACATAATACAAGTAAAATTTATACAAACATTTGAAATAACAATGAGAGCACTAATCCAGTCTACGCCGCCGTTACCGCCGCCACCGCCGTATAGTGGTGTATTTTTGAGGAGTTTTATTGTTTTACTTAACTTACGTAGGTAAGTTTGAGGTGAGGAAGTGTATAGAATATATGAATTGGTACTCTAAGATTAAGATAAGGGATGTTTTTGTTTAAAAGAAAGGAAGAGACAAAGTTTAAGACTGTTAAAAATTGACATTAAAATTCCAAATAAAACAAATCGTGGTAAAGGTAAGAGTACCTACGCAATTCATAACTTTATAGATTGATCGAGCTATAAGATTAAGCGTACCTGCTGAACGTTATATATTGATGGATTCATTTTAAACTCAAATATATGAACAGAAGAGAGCTTTATGATTTTTATTTGACATGACGGAAAAGTTTAAGTGAGTGTATTTAATCATAATTCTAGGCACAGAACTTAAATTAATCATCACGTTTTCGGCAGTCATAGCTTAGAGTTTCAGAATATTACTGTTTAGAAATAAGAAACCCTCGAAAGAATTCGGCTTAGACACTCAAAAGGGTTGCTTCATTATCCTTAAACTGATAAGTAATAACCAAACGTTTTTGGAATTTTGCATATCTTATAGTTTATATTCTACACAAATATCATTTTAATATAAGTTCCTTCTTTAAGTTGGAAAATAATTATTAGTCAGTAATTTTTAGTTTTTAAACACTTACAATTCATTTGTAGATATGAAATTTTTGAAATTAAACATTTAAAATAAAATAAGTTCTTATATCATTCTGTAAGTAAGTATAAGTAATTTTTTAATCGTGAACAAAAATAAAAGGATTGAAATAAATATTTGTAAGTGCCTTTATATTGTTTTTAAGACGTTTCTTTTATGAGCGAGAGCGTTGTTTTTTCTCATTAAAGTAATAAAATAATTCGAAAAATTTTTTACAAAAAAGTAGGTGATTTTATTTCTTGACTGTGCATAGTCATCAAGCTCTAAATCAAAACTGGTATAAGCTTATTCAATAGTTTTACCCAAAAACTCTTTTTCTCTCCTTAGTGGAATTTGTTGTATCCTTTTTAAATTTCATGAATTATTGTATTAAAAAAATCGGAAAATTGTTATAATTATTACATCACAAAATAATCAGGTCAAAACTTAATTTTGTAGAATATTTTTGTGTAATTTTTAACTTAAAATAAACACATACTTTTAAGAATTCAATTTTTTCATAAGCCTTAAAATTATTCTGAGAGTAATGTCTTTTTGCCCCAAAATAATAATTTTCGGCATAAGAAATTCTTAATTTGAAAAAAAAAATTCGGTTTCTATGTCCTTAGCCCTACAGCCTAATCCATTGGTTCGATAGAATTTAAACTTGGAAATTAACGTTTTAAGCAAATTCGCTTAATTCGTGTTTTTTTTAATTTTTCTTTGGTAAGACCAAAAATATTAGAAGTTCCCATACCTAAATTTTTTTAAAAGAATTGATAACAACTGTCTAGCCACGGTAAATTAAAAAAGAAATGAAAATATCTCACGAACCAATAATGCTAGCAATGAAATGAAATTTTATATTTATGTATTGTCACGCGACAATAAACTGCATTAAATAACGGTTTTACATAAATCAAAATGTTTTTATCTCCAAAAAAGAGGCTGGGATGCGACCCATACTTATAACTTCCCATCCCGTCTGTCGATTTGTCTTGCTTAAAAGTTTGTCTATACATATGTACTCGTATCAATTTTTACTAAAATTTGCGTACTATTTTTTGTAGATTTTATTTTTTATGAAAAAACGGACTGTTGGATTTTTATATAAAAATTACTGAACATCGATAACAATATTTTCTGTGAAATAAATAAGTTTGAAGCCAATATTTTTAATTTTTGAAAAGCTATTTGAGTCGAAAGTAAATTTTTACCAAGTTTTAGTATTGTTTTTTTTAGAGTTTTATTTATTGTTAAAAAACTGTCAATTTGATTTTTTTCAAAATTTTACTGAATGTTGAAAACAATAATTTTTGAAAGACAAAAGTAAATTAAAGCCAATATCTCAAAGTTTGGAAAGAATATTTGAGTCGAAAATCAATTTTTACTATTTTTTTTTGGTTTTTATTTTTTGTAAAAAAACTATCAATTCGATTTTTCTGAACATTTTTAAAAATGTTGAAAACAATATTTCTTATAAGATAAAATAAATTCGAAGCCTAAGCTTCAAGTTTTTGAAAAGATATTTGAATCGAAATTCAATTTTTAATAACTTTGAGCAATATTGTTTTTAGATTCTTATTTTTAATAAAAAAAACCTGTCAATTCGATTTTTCTAAAAATTTTATCAGATGTCAAGAACATTATTCTTCGTTGCACAAAATTGTATTGGAGATGAAATCGTATTTAAGTCGTAAAATTTTGGAGGTGACAAATTTTTGTTTTCTGTTTTTTTGATTTATAAAAAAAAACCGTTAAATGCATTTTTTTTTCTAAAAAAATATATTTTTTTGATATCACGTTACAATATATTATATAAAATTTAATTCAAGTCTCTAGCGTTTTTGGTTCATGAGATATTAAGGGGTAACAAAAATGTGCACCCTTTTTTTTAACTGCTATGGTAAAAAAACCAGATACGCAATTTTCTTAAGAGGCCTTTCTGCATCTTTCTCCATTATTTTCTGTGTAACAAAATTTATTAGAGTCGATATCTCTTCTGGTTCTTGAGCCCTACGACGAAAAAACGTCGCGAACGTACGGTCGTACACACGCACGCTCAGATATCTTTTTAACAATCTTTTATTTCAAATCTAAGGCCCTTGAAACGTAGAGAAATGTCTAAATTTTCAATTTGACAAATCGGACCCATTACAATAACTTTCTATGGGAAGTTAACAAATGTATGCATCGAAAAATAATGTTTTTGATATCTGGTAAAATTTTGGAAAATATCAAATCGACTGTTTTATTTTTTACAAAAAATAAAAACCTAAAAGTAGTTAGTAAACATTGATTTTCAAATGTCGTATCTCTTTTCAAAAAATTTAAATATTAGCTGATAACTGAAATTACATCTTTAAGAATATATTGTGTTTTGAAACTCATTCATTTTCCATAAAAATTAAAATCTAAAAAAAACGTACGTATAATTGGTAAACATTCATAATTCTATTTTCGATATCTCGTAAATAATTGAGGTATTGACTTTAAAATTATTTCATTTTAAAACTAATTCATCATATTTAAAATATTGTAATTTTTAGCTTTTCTTTTAGAAAATACATCTTGAAAATTTAAAAAAAAATGCAAAAATTAGGAACTATAAGAAATGGTTTTTGACTAATATATTAGAAGACCAAAGAAAGATATTGACTCAAATTATTTATCTCACAAAAAATATTATTATGGTTTTATATTAAAGTTTCAAGCAAGATAAATCGACAGACGGGATTGGAAGTTATCAGTGTGGGTCGCATCCTAGCCTCTTTTTTTTTAGATACGAAATCTCACAAACAAGTCAAGATTTTTTCACGGACTTCAAATTTAAAACTCATTTTTATAATTACTAAATAACTCCACACCCAAATTATCTCTTAATAAAAATTGAAACGTTTTATGTATAAAAAATAAATATGAAAAATAGTAAATTAAAGTTTTTTGAAATATTTAAATGGCATTTAAATTTTTGAACTCTTTGGAACTCTTTTTCAACAGATTCTTTGGATACAGGAGATGGTTCATGTGCATCTCATTTATTATCGTTCTAGTTCTTTATAGAAGGCATGGAATAACATTTAATTTAAGTCAAAAGAATTATAACCAATATTTTTTTTTTTTTAATAAATCGTCATATTAAAAAGAACCATATTACATTACAAACATGTAACATTAAAAACGTATTATATGAAATCTCGAAGTTGTCCTTGGCTCTGTGCGGATAAACTTAATGCTATTTAGGCTAGAGATGTCTCATACCGATGTTGGAGAAGTTTTGGTTGTCCAGAAATGCTCCTCTACTTTAAGAGGTTACTTAATTTTGTAACCAATTTGAATAAAATTGCGAAATACAAATTTTATAACAATAAATTTAACTCAAATCGGTGGTCAAATTTTTTTTCTAAGGAGTTAAGAATAGTGGTTTGAGAAAAGATGTTTAATCTTGTGATGATGATATTGATTTCGAAGATTTGAAAGTTAAATTCTCTACTTCACAAACCCAATTCAGTGAAATGTCTTTTAGACGTACAGAGAATGATACTGCTAACGCCGTAGATGATTGTCATGTAGGTAAAGCATTTTTTTCCATAAAATCTAAATGCACTGGACTTGAAAATATTCATCCTGACTTTATTAAAATCCTCCTACCGTTCCTATTTTCCCACATAACGCACATGGTCAACACCATTATAATGACATTTACATATCTCATTCTATTGAAGACATCGAAAATTTTACCCATCCTTAAACAAGAAAAGAAGAAGGAATATAGACCGATAGCTCCTATCTTTTCTTTTCTATCTAAAGTTTTTGAAAGTCTGATAAGTAACCAGATAAAATATTATATTAAAGACAAGCAATTATCGAATCCTTTGCAATCTGGATTTGGGTCTGGACATTGTTGTGTTTCAGCTTTACTCAACGTATTTAATGCCATAAGACATGCTTTAGACAATAAATTTACAACTATGATAACCTCACTCTTCTCTGTGATAAATTGACGACCCTATTTAACTTCTTTGGCACAGCTCAAAAACTTATTTACTGTCCTCGTGTCTCCCTGTTAATAATGGTGTTCCTCAAGGATCAATCCTTGGACCTTGACTGTTTTCATTGTTCATTAATGATCTGCCCTCTGTGTTGTCTTACTGTCAGTTTCATATCTATGCAGATGATGTCCAATTATACATTAGTTTTCCTATGATGATGCTTAAGGATGCAATAGCTAAAATGAACATTGATTTAAAGGCTGAAAAAACAAAACCCAAATAATTTCCCTTCCGTTTTGTTGAAAAATTTTATTATTTAATATGTTGCCCAAGTAAGACATTTAGGTTTAGTCTTTAATAACTGGTTAACTTGGAATAACCATGTCGATAGAGTTGTGTCAAAGATTTATGCTTCACTTAGAGGACTATCTGTTACTAAATCCGTACTACCTACCCATATTAAAATAAAGCTGGTGAAAACACTTGTCCCACCTATAGTTTGCTGACCTTGATTCTCAATCAGCTCACGAACTAAAGGTGTCATTTAATGCAATAGCTCGGTTTGTTTTTAACCTACGTAGGTTAGATCATGTCTCCTTTCAATTGCGATCTAGTAGATTTCTTCAAATAACGTTGTTGTATTTTACTCTTCAAATTGATTGTTAGAAAGACTCCAAGCTATCTATGTAACATTTTTTATCAATTCAATTCTATTGCGCCCGTCCACATTTACGTGTCTGATATTGCGCAGGCAAAACAAAATATTCTGATCATAATATTTGTGTTCGAAGTTGACAACATTCTAAAGGCATCGAGAAACCGGGAAGTGTTCCCAATTAAATTTTAGACACAAGTCTCAACAGGTGTTTTAACAATAGTTCTTATTCTCAATCACCTCCAATGTTTTTTGCTATAACTCGGAATGCCCACATTATTAAAAATCAATAAAATAATTAGAATGCGTATACGCCCAGTGTATCATTTTTATTTGTATGTTTCTAGATGAATACATAATAATTTGTTGGCAAACACAAAAAGATACCTTCTACGTGCCAATTTTCAGGATCTTTAACATATAAGGAATCGATTAAATCAGATCAGTAGTTCTTAGGTTATGAATTGGTTATCAATGTACCTACTCTTACGTCATTAATTTACATTAAGTATTTCAAATAAAATAATTATCTAATTCAGTAAATATAAAGTTCATGAATAAAAAAGTGGAGGACTTTAAAACTGGGACAATCCTACTTCCTTAAAAACTCCAACTAAAGTCTGAAGGTAATCATGGTCTTAGCTCAACCATCAAAAACGACCTTTGAAACCTTCTCGAAAACTAACTTCAATCTCTGAATAGCTTATTTTCCTCCTAATTTGGTATATCATATCCCATGTCACCCGTTTATTATTCCACGAATTACTTTAAATTAATTTTAATTTTATGTGAATCTTACTGCATCACACACAAAATTTAAGTGAAGTAAAAAAACCAACAAAAAAAAAACACGCCAAAAAGGAATACATTTTTATTTTCCCAGAAGGATAATGTTGGTTTATTCGCATAAACATGTACTCTATACACATGAATATAAACATAATCAAATTACGTTCCTCCATTTGCCTTCTGCCTTCTAAGAGAGCTTGAGTTGGAGTTAAATTTATATACAAAACCTTAAAAAAGATTCATGAGATAACCATAAAAATTCCAATGCACACTCGTTTGCTTTAAATCCTTTAGAATTTTTTTTTCTATCTAACTCCAGTTGAAGAGTACAAGAAAAAAATATCCTTGTTGAATTTTACAAGACTCGATTTCTTGTTCTTTAACTTTTACTTCATGGAAAAGGACGAACAAAAAAAAAATAAGTAAAATAAAATAAAATTTGTCCTAAATAAACTTTATTGCAAATTGACAATGTGAACGACAATGACAATGACGATGAGGATGGGAATAGAAGACGTGTTGATTTAATATTTTTTAAATCTTAAGTGTATTTTTATGATATAATTTAAAAGTCATTCAATCCATCAAGGATTTTCCTATTTATCTATCTCTGCATAGAACCTAACCTAATAGAATTAAAAAAAGGTTAAATACGGTATGTAAGGGATTAGAGGGAGGGATGATTTTATGGAATTAAGAGTCAATGCTTAGAATTTCAACACGATTTCCAATAAACGAAAATAAGGACACAAAAGCGAGGATAAAATGTGATTAATTAATTAAAGCGAAATTGGCCACAAATCTATATTTTATTATAAATAAAGTGCTCAGAGCTTAAATAATTGTAAAGCCTTAATATTGAAACAAAACTTTATAATGATTTCGTTAACGTATTCCAAGAATTTACCCATAATTATTTGTTTATATCTAAAATTATCTCAAATAATCAATATAATAAATTTATGCCTCCATTTTCAATGAACACAATCATATCCATATACTTAGATGTGACCTGATGCAATATCACTTAATTCAATATAACAGAACGACAATTCGATTTCCATATTACATTCCCGCACTCAATTTAGCAATAAATCAATTAATTGTAACTATTCATTTAATTTCCTTATAATTTATATCCATTCGAAAGTCAAGTAAACAAAAACCACCATAGCTATTTCAGCCAATTTATGTTTTGTTTTATTACCAACAACAACAACAACTACAATAATTCTCAGGAATATACGAACGATGCCAATTCAAGGTCTTCATATCAGATTTATTTAACTGGTCTTAATATTTATTATCACCCAAAAGGCGAAAGGACATCACAAGCAAATGCATACATACATACAAATATGTCTATATCAAGAACTAATAATAATAATTGAAATAATAAATAAATGTCAGGACATTAATATCTTCTCGCATATTCACCACCATCATCATCGTCGTCATCATCCCCTTGTTAATGGAGCTTAATTTAAGTTGCCTCATATTGAATTTGCTGAATTAGATGTTAATATGATCCATTTAGAGTCATGTTGTTATGTACACACACAAAAACTACAATAAAATAATATCCTGCAATCAATCTTGTTATTTTATAAAAACACAAGTAAAAGAAACAGAAAACGGAAGAAATGCTGACCTCCAGCTAGGAAATGACTTTGTGTGGACTATCGCACGCTGAAGTTCTATGTACATAGGTTATTTATAATGTACTACCTTACCTACATATACATATGTACTTTTATGGACAGACAGACAAAACAAAAACATTTTATTATTGTAAGGATATCGGAAGATGAACTCAATTTTTATATGATGGTCAAGTGTAAACAGGGTGAAATAAATCCAACCATACCTCACGCTCGTATCCTGCATCACCAAACACTAAAGGATGTTAAATTATTATCCTTATGCCACGGACGCGGAAGGAGCCATATACAAGACAACATTCATTGTAGTCGTCCTTCGGCCGTCTTTCGGTCGTCGGTCGAACATGAGTTATGTTAGACTTTCTCCCCCTTTTATGACATACAATAACTCAGCTATATAGCCCAGCAAATACAAGAATTATGTACATATCGTATGTATGTAGTGTAGGTACCAAAATACATTTACTATATAGGTCAGTTGGTACACAGAGAGATGAGAGTGTATCCCCAAACAAAATTATTTATAGATTGGCTTTCTATATGGCTCTTGTAGGTCATGCAACCAGATGGGTCCTCATGGGAAATGATAAACAAGGTATTTTGTCAGAAGCCGATATTGGTAAGGTAGATATGTACGTGCAAGTTGAACTTTATATTTGTTATAAATATGGATTTATACCGGGATCTATAGAATAATAGGGCAACTATAATAAATAGGTGTTTTTAAGTCCTACACAAAAATTAAGAAAGCCGAGTTTTGAGGTTAACTATATCGAAATAAGTTTCGGTTAAAAGTGCAGTAGTACGTTCATAAGAATATCACAATTTCATAGGGTGCCCGCCAATAATTCTGTTGCGTATACATTTTCATTTTTTTTCCTTCTAAAATACCCCTTTTTTAAAAAATACTCATAAACCTAGCATACCATTTTTATTATCCTAATGAGAATCAAAATACATAATAATTTGTTGAAACACATTTAAAATATATTATCGGAAGAGTTTTCGAAAGCGGATTCTCACACTCACAAAAATAAATCAAATCCTACGATAGCAATTCAAAGGCGAAAAATCAAACAAACCTTTCAAAGATATCAATATATACGTTTGCCGGTTCTTTTGGCTGCAAAATGTACCTTTCAACACAACACGAAGATAAGGACGATGATGAATATTTGTATTACTTAATATTGAATTTGTGAAAAACTCATAAAAGGACGAGAGCTGCTCATGAGTTCTATGAGAGGAACGCCGACTTCTCAGAAGGAAAAAGAGATGGCGTTCGGTTGAAGATGTTGAGAATTTTAAAAGCAGGTATGAAGTTCGAAAGTTTTATGAACAGGTGAAACGAAATTCACAGGTACATAAACCTAGAACCGAAGGCTGCAAAGACGAAAGTGGAAACATCATAGTGGAACCGCAGTCAATGCTGAGGATATGTAATAACCACTTCTGCAGATTGTATAATATCGACGACGAACTGAATTCCGCTGTCAGGCAGGATAATCCATTCAATATAGACGACAAAAGCCAACAATCCCGTCCTCCCAACTTAGACGAAGTAAAGATTGCCATATCTAAGCTGAAGTCTAATAAAGCCGCTTGAGCGGATATCTTTCTTTAAAGCAGCTGAAGATAAGTTGGAAAGGAACATGCACCAACTTATCTGTAAGATTTGGTCGGAAGAAAGCATGCCCGATGAATGAAACCTCAGTATTTTTTTCCCGATTTTTTGCCTATAAAATCTTCTCTGCCGTAATATGTGAACAACCTGAAAGGTCCTTATCAGAGTGGTTTTAGAATAGGAAAGTCCACAGTTGATAAAATATTCACATTACGGCAGATACTGGAAAAAACCCAAGAACACCAAATCGACACCCACCATTTTTTCATCGATTATAAGGCCGCATATGACAGCATCTACAGGGACGAGCTGTATAGAGCCATGTCTAGTTTTGGCATCCCTGCCAAACTCATCCGTTTGTGCAGGATGACCATGTAGAATTCACGCTGCTCCATAAAGGTTGGAAACAACTTAACAGAATCTTTTGATGTCAAAAAAGGTTTTAGACAAGGTGATGCGCTGTCATGTGATTTTTTAAAATCGTGCTTGAAAGAATAGTGCAGAGCTCCACACGTCAACACTAGAGGCACTATCTTTCAAAAGTCTGTCCAATTACTAGCATATGCTGATGACATTGGCAAAACAAAGTACATGCTGTCATCAAGAAAGGACATACAACACCAACGTCTTGATCAAAAAGTCACCATCGACAGACGTAACTTTGAGGTAGTCAAGTACTTCGTCTTCCAAGGCTTCGCTGTAAACGCAGAAAACAACACCAGTGCTGAGATCATCGCAGAATAAGTCTTGCTAACCGCTGTTTCTTTGGATTAAGAAAGCAATTGAGTGGTAAAGTCCTCTCTCGAGGGACCAAATTGTCGCTGTATAAGACCCTCATCATCCCTGTCCTACTATAGGGTGCAGAAGCATGGACTATGACAAAAGCGGATGAAAGCACCTTGGTTCGCTTCGAGAGAAAAGTTCTTCGTGTGATCTACGGTCCCGTATGCATCAAAGGTTAGTGGAGGAGAAGATGGAACAACGAGCTGTACAGCGACGTAGACTTAGCCAGAAGGGTAGAAGTGCAACGACTAAGATGGCTGGTTCACGTAGAGCGCATGGAAACCAATGCTCCGGCCCGGAAAGTCTTCGAAGCCACACCCACAGGAAAGCGCTTTGCTAGCCCCCCAAGATATGTAGCTGAAACTGTCCTGTATTTATAGACTGTTCCAAATGTTTATATTAAAATGTCTATTTTTAAGGATGGTCTACACTTTCAAAGGTTTGTAGCTTGCATTTTCAGATCCCTCAGTTCATTGCAAAGTAGATATATCATAACTTCTGCGGTTCATTCTGAAATGTTGTGAAGAAAATATTCATCATGGTTTGTAAACATTTTACGTTCCCAAAAAGTGCTCGTAAACGAATCTGCACACAAATGTTTAGGTTTCCTTTTTCAACATATTTTTTTGTCCATTTTTATTTTCATTTGCACCAATTAAAGCTTTTTTTTCTTTTCGAAGTTCCAGGATTTTCAAAGGTAAGCGATGTTTTTGTTCTGAAGATAGCTGATAATAATATTTTCATATTTTTTTCAACTTTATTTTTATGTATTAAACTTTTAATTTGTTCTATTCTAACAAAAAATAATTGAAGGACTAAATATTTGCTTACACATTTTTGCATCAATACAATATTTGATAGTCGATGTTCCAAAAATTGAAATATAAAACGCAAATGTGTAAATGTTAAGTGTGAACGGTAATATGTATCTGATCTAGTACAATGAAAGGTAGAAGCCTCTTATATAACATTACTCGCTACCTCAAAATTCCACTTATTCCGGGGGTGAATCTTAAAA